>NC_079170.1:31595214-31707714 GCF_947568905.1 Ostrea edulis
TCCTTGTGTGAGTTTTGATATTGATCACTGTTCGTTATCTTCACACATTTTCATCCCACCTCTAGTGTTTCCAAAGTTTCGTGTTTGTCGGTATTTTGTATTCTTTATTAAATATATGAAATCGATCACTGTTATAAGTACCTATTTGATACATTTACATTTATTTCGATATACCGTACAGCGACTTTTTTCCGCGGGTTTAAAATTTGGCGATTTTTTGTCTCAAATGTATGCTGATAATCTTAGTGGAATAAATTTTGGAGGACAAGGAATTATCACTTTTGTAAATACTCAAGTCGCAATCGGGTGCATATTTTGCGAGTTTAACTTTGGCGGAAAGATATCTAACCGCTAAAATAATCCAAATCTATCACCCCGGGGAAAAAAACCCGCTATACGGTATTGCTTAGGAAAAATTATATACACTGTATCTATTTTTGCACGTTAAAAATGAATGAATACCGAAGTGAGCGCCTTTTCTTTTTATTTGCAGAGCAAACTCTCGATTGATGTGGATCTTTGTTGGGTTTTTCTTTGGTTCCATCATTCTAGTTTTGTTATGTTTCTTTTGCTACATAAAATTCAGAAGAAAGCCTTCAAATGCAGAGCCTTCTCAGAATGGAGGTAAGTGTACAGAAAACAGGTAATTATATTCTGAACAGAATACAGGTAATTATATTCTGAACAGAATACAGGTAATTATATTCTGTACGAAATACAGGTAATTATATTCTGTATGGAATACAGGTAATTATATTTTGTACGGAATACAGGTAATTATACCCCCTGCAACAAGTTGTAGGGGGATACTTGAATCGGGTTGTCCGTCTGTCTGTCCGTCCGTCCGTCTGTAGACGCAATGGTTTCCGGGCTCTAAAGCGTTATCCTTTCCACCTACCGTCACCATATCATATATATGGACTACCCATGGGATGAAGATGTTCCCTATCGATTTTGGGGTCAAAAGGTCAAAGGTCAAGCGCACTGGACATCGAAGTAGCAATATGGTTTCCGGGCTCTAAAGCGTTATCCTTTCCACCTACAGTCACCATATCATACATATGGACTACTCATGGGATGAAGATGTTCCCTATGGATTTTGGGGTCAAAAGATCAAAGGTCAAGCGCACTGGACATCAAAGTAGCAATATGGTTCCCGGGCTCTAAAGCGTTATCCTTTCCACCTATCGCCACCATATCATATGTATGGACTACCCATGGGATGTTCCCTATTGATTTTGGGGTCAAAGGTCAAGCGCACTGGACATTGAAGTAGCAATATGGTTTCCGGGCTCTAAAGCGTTATCCTTTCCACCTACAGTCACCATATCATACATATGGACTACCCATGGGATGAAGATGTTCCCTATCGATTTTGGGGTTAAAAGGTCAAAGGTCACGCGCACTGGACATCGAAGTAGCAATATGGTTTCCATTTAAATTCTTTAATGGCTTTTTTCATCGCATGGAGATGCTGTGTTCCTAAATACCTTTTGGATCATAATACTGAAGTTTTACCTATTACCAACACCCTTTGGGAGATTGGGGTAAGCGGGAGGTATTCTTAGTGAGCATTGCTCACAGTACCTCTTGTTATATTCTGAACAGAATACAGGTAATTACATTCTGTGCAGAATACACGTAATTACATTCTGTGCAGAATACAGGTAATTCCATTCTGTACAGAATACGGGTAATTACATTCTGTACGGAATACAGGTAATTACATTCTGTGCAGAATACAGGTAATTACATTCTGTACGGAATACAGATAATTATATTCTGTACGGAATACAAGTAATTACATTGTGTATAGAATAGAATTAATTACATTCTGTACGGAATACAGGTAATTACATTGTGTATAGAATACAGGTAATTATATTCTCTACAGAGTAAAGGTAATTACATTCAGTACGGAATACAGGTAATCAAAATCAGTACGGAATACAGGTAATTACATTCACATTCTGTACGGAATACAGATAATTATATTTTGTACGGAATACAGGTAATTACATTGTGTATAGAATACAGTTAAATACATTCTCTGCGGAATACAAGTAATCACATTTTGTAGGGAATTCAGGTAACTACATTCTGAACAAAATACAGGTAATTACATTCTGTGCAGAATACAGGTAATTACATTCTGTACGAAATACAGGTAATTACATTGTGTATAGAATACAGGTAATTATATTCTCTACAGAGTAAAGGTAATTACATTCAGTACGGAATACAGGTAATCAAAATCAGTACGGAATACAGGTAATTACATTCACATTCTGTACGGAATACAGATAATTATATTTTGTACGGAATACAGGTAATTACATTGTGTATAGAATACAGTTAAATACATTCTCTGCGGAATACAAGTAATCACATTTTGTAGGGAATTCAGGTAACTACATTCTGTACAAAATACAGGTAATTACATTCTGTGCAGAATACAGGTAATTACATTCTGTACGGAATACGGGTAATTACATTCTGTACGGAATACGGGTAATTACATTCTGTACGGAATACAGGTAATTACATTCTGTACGGAATACAGGTAATTACATTCTATACAGAGTAAAGGTAATCCCATTATGTATAGAGTACAAATAATTACATTCTGTACAAAGTACAGGTAATTATATTCTGTACGGAATACAGGTAATTACATTCTGTATGGAATACAGTTAATTACATTCTGTGCAGAATACAGGAAATTACATTCTGTGCAGAATACAGGAAATTACATTCTGTACAGAGTGCAGGTAATAATGTTGTTTAGAGAATACGGGTAATTACATTATGTACAGAGTACTGGTAATTATGTTCTGTACAGAATACAGGTAATTACATTCTGTATAGAATATAAGTAATACATTCTGTACAGAATACATGTATTACATTCTGTATAGAATACAGGTAATTATATTCTGTACGGAATACAGGTAATTATATTCCGTACGGAATGCGGGTAATTACATTCTGTACGGAGTACAGGTAATTACATTCTGTACTGAATAGAAGTGATTGTATTTTGTATAGAATACAGGTAATTGCATTCTGTACAGAGTACAGGTAATGACATTATGTACAGAGTACAGGTAATTACATTCTTTACAAAGTACAGGTAATTATATTCTGTATGGAATACAGGTAATTACATTCTGTATGGAATACAGATAATTATAGTCTCTGCAGAATACAGGTAATTACATTCTGTACAGAGTGCAGGTAATTATTTTCTGTAGAGAATACGGATAATTACATTCTGTACAGAGTACTGGTAATTATGTTTTGTACAGAATACAGGTAATTACATTCTGTATAGAATACAGGTAATACATTCTGTACAGAATACTGGTATTACATTCTGTATAGAATACAGGTAATTACATTCTGTACGGATTACAGGTAATCACATTGTGTACGGAATACAGGTAATTACATTCTTCATGGAATACAGGTAATTGTTTTCTGTACAGAATACAAGAGAGTTTATATTTCGTACTACTTCAATGGAAAACAAAATAGAACCAATTGTTACAATTATTGTCGAATTTTTGTATCACATATCTTGCTTTAACAAAAAGTAAGATACCCCCTAGTGTTAATTGTATGCATGTAATTCTGACAGAAAGTAAGAAAAAATCATTAATAATTACAATCGTTGTTTGCTTGCAGTGGCAGTGGTATCTACCGACATACGATATGATATCAATGCACCACCTCAATATTCCGAATCAGTGGCGGCAGGTCATCTCAAGGTCACAGACGAAACACTTCCGCCCCGATACAGCGACATCATTAACCCTCCATCAACGGGGGGTAACTCAGGCGCGACATCATCAACAGCTGACACTGCTGCTTGTTCTTCTGCTCTGCCGCCCGATTCCCTCAGATTACGAACGACACAGTCACATGGAAGCGAATCAACAGAAAGCGCAAGGGCTCAACAGCACGAGGAGACACGTCATAAGGACGAGCCAGATACTCCAACTCACGATAAAGCCGGCTTAGTAGACAATGAAGTATTCGACTAAATGTTAACGATTTGTATGTCTGCAATGTAGATAACGGAATGTTGATTAAGAAAACAACTGTGTAAAATGTACCTTTCTAAAAATAAAAAACCAGCCTCTTTTATGACATGTATATAGTGAATGTATTGTGACATCAAATGATCATTCCTATCAGATTACAATGGACGTTGTAGAGAGGTTTCAGTTACACCAATTTATCATTGATAAATTATCAAAATACAAAAAAAAAACCCCGCATTCTGATATGATATGTCGTTATAACGATAAGTTATCGAAATGTTGTGTGCCAAACACATATATATTAAAGTTTAAAAAAAAACGTAGTTTGTTCAGAGGCTTCTTAATTGAATTTCACCAATGTATGGTTAAGTGGTTCAGTGCTTGATGGATTATGAACGTATTGCCAAAGTACATTTGTATGTTAAAAACCAAGGAGCCCTATAAATAAAAAGGGACGGTAATAACGAACGATGACAAATCTCATCAATATTCTAAAGAATACAAAATGGAGAACAGAGCAAATACGGACCCCTTGAAACACCAGAGATGGGATCAAGAGCCCTAGTAGGAGTAGATACCCTCTGTCAACCTGTCACACTGGACATGAAACCTTTATCGTGAATGATACACATATTAGTCAATGCCCCCATGTTCTGTCTATTTCCTTACCATGGATAATCATCATATATGTAAGACATATATATCTTACTATTCAAAATACGTCTGGGCTTATCCCGGTATTTCGTCATTTCCGGCTAAATGAGCCAGTCTTCCTCTCCTTTCAGTTATTTTATATTCACTTACTCAACACCATAATATGACGAGAACCCTCTCAGACACGTATAAAATATATACAAAGCAATACAACGACGCATTAAAAATATTTGAAAGCTAACATTTAAGGGTGGGTATAATATCTAAGACGTGATTAAACATATAATTTAACATTGTTTTCATATGCACGAAACAGAAATAACTATATCATTGCTCAGAGAACATGATCAGTCGAGTAATTTTATGACTTCAACCTTTGATGTAAACATAAAGACGTTGTAATGGTCTAAAAAGCTACACAGCTCTCCTAATGTGAATACGGTTCACTCGATTTATCTAGCAATTGGATTAAATGTGCACCATAATCAAAAGGTCTCGAAATGTTCAAAGCACAGTTGTCCAAAAGGACATCACCACGTCATAATGCGTATGTACAGTACAATGACAACAGAGAAAACTATGCAAATCGAAAGCTTTAGTGATATTTGACTATATCTTCTAAGTCAAATCGTTGTACTTTAATCATCAATGGAATTATACAAGATTATACGAGTTATGGTTCTTAAAGCGGCGTGTACATTCAGGTTTTACATTGTTGCTTTAATTATGATTTTCGTTTACAATCCACAGTGCGGACGAGAAAACTCGCAAAGCAATGCTTAGGTATCAACGAAACATGGTGGATAGTTCTGTTTGTTTCCATTTCTGCTGAAATTCACTCATGTGATCCCTCTATATCCCAACTCAAATAAAAAACCCGAATATAAGTCGCTGTCAGTTGGGATATAAATTCGGTAATTTTAAAGGACTGTCACAACAAACTTGATATAAGATGTCTTTATAAATGAAAGGAATCATTTAATCAAACAGCTAACTTTCCTGCTTTGGATATTGTTTTAGATATATAACAAGTGTTTTCAAAATTCCTTCAGCCATGAATCTGTTTTTTGGTTTCTAAGGGGAAAGCAAGTTTCTCATGTGACAAATTGATTGCATACTTTAAATGTTTTGTCCTTTGTAGTGGCTTATCTTTGCCACAAAAATGAAAGCGAAAGTATATTCAAAACGACAATTACTTTTTGGTTTAACAAATCAAACACGAGTTCCCGTGGACAACAGGGGATAGTTTTAAATAAGACGACCGGTAAAATTTATTTTAAAAAACGAATATAAACTATATTCGAAATTGTATTTCATGTTTTGAAATATGTAAAATAATGTTAGGATACATATCAATAAAATAATGTTAGGATACATATCAAGCGTATCCGAGTAAAGTTACAACACGTGGTCAGTTGCTGACGAAATTCCTATTCAAACCTACATGGATAAGAGAAAGTGGATGGCTGCAGATGAAAATATATTCCTATGAAGGGCAGATAAAATGTTTGATTTTGCAAGTGTATACATCGTCTCGCACGTTACTCGTATTGCAATTGTGTGGTGCGCATTTAGCTCAAGTGAGACAAAAACAAAGCCAATAGATTGAGCCTCTTGAGAATATAAAACGAGGTCAGCTAATAAAGGAGCTCATGTTTTGCCAATGGGGTTTCCAACATACTGTTGGAATACTAGATCACCAAAGACTACGAAGATAAAAGAACTCCAACATCTTTTTAATATCAACTTTAGTGTACTAGTACGCATAGTCAGAGTTATCTTTATCAAAGTAATGTTTTGAATGACTGATCACGAGGTATAAGAATTCCCCTTTTCCATTTTCATTGCAGAAGTAGCTTTCTATGATGTCAAAAAATCTAGTCTTTAAAGTTTCTCCTTCACAGAAATTAATACATGTATTTTCTTGAGAAGCAAAGATACGGGCTTGTAGAACATCTATTGGATCCAACAATGTACCAATGTTCGTAAAGGTTTTTGTGAAGTTTAGGAATCCAGTATAGGTACGGTACAACTCGATATCCGTTGACTGAAGTATTAAATGTGCTGAAAAATGAAGTTTGATTTCAAAGAATGGTCTCCAATTGTACGACTGAGGTTCTCTGAATGTAGGACTTTTTAAAATAAGTGATTTCACTTCCTAATTTTCAACTATATCAACATTACAAGTAATGTCATTCATGTCCAACCGGACTATAGTTGAAACAGGCGAAGAACACGAATGCAAAGATATATTGTGTATAAGATGTCCTATATCTATGCTCTTTAAAGTTTGTAATCAAAAAGTTTGGATGCAAGAGTAGAAGTATATTTTTAGGAAATGGATGCAAGAGCAGAAGTATATTTGTAGGAAATACAGTGTGTAGGTATTATTTTAGTGATTCTACATTAAAAATATTAACACAAAAGTTTTAATTTTCATATATCTCATGCACAATTTTCTTAGCTTGTCATATGTAAAAGCAATCAGTTGTGTGTGTGTGTGTGATATGTAATTATATAAAATAAATGGCGGCGTCCTGCACGTACAGCTGGCTGTCAGACAATATTATAGTGTGTTGTATTCATTTTATAGGGAGCAAGGTTGATACTCCAAAATAACTTCTGAAACGAGAAACCAGTCTTAGGTACAGGTAAACTTGTCGTGAGAAAAGCACTTGTCCGTAAAATGGACAAAGATGTTCCATCTGATAGCGGAAAAACCTGCATTGAAACTTTTTAAAATTCCTTCTGATATCAAATTCAGGCATTCGTGTCTCCAATGAAATACAAGGTACATTTACTTCGTCATACATAATAACACCATCCGATATCAAAGTTTGCCATCTCAGATGTCAAGGTCGCAGGGCTAACACAGATTTGACAAAATACGAAACTTGATCTGTATCCTTCAATTCTCCACTTAATTATCAATGCACATATCACCTTGCATAGGTATTTTGGACAAAACAGAAAAATAAATTGATAGAGGATTTTATGTGGTATCTTTGTGTATGTGTTTATCTCAAATGCGAAATTTGATGACACTGAGGTTTGATTACTTTTTTTAATGCACAGATGGTGACACAATCGCCTAATTTCAAAGTATTAGTATGTTTGGATATGAATAGCGTGTTTTTATGCGAACGAAATTGGCATGATAAAGCATTACGCACTGTAAAGTAAGAATCTATAACATAAGGTAGCATGGCGTACAATACTCGATTGTTGAAATGCAATTGTTGTTTTAACCAATGTATCTGTGAAATATAGTATATTGAGAATCGTATTGGACTTCAACTACAGTGTTATAAAGATATACAATGATATGATTATGTAGGACAGGTTAGACTTTGAATTAAAGGCAAATTCATATAAATAAGTACTTTCTAAAAATATAATTAACAACCTTATTTTATTGCTTCTTTCATGGTTTGGGTTTTCTCTCGAATAAACAGCGTGAATTGTTTGCGTGAAGTTGTTTTTGTTTCCTATGGCGTATTTTTTTCTGAGCTCATACGCTATCTTTAATATCAACTTGTAACAAATACTTGTAACAAATACATAGTGATCCCTCCCGCGCTTTGTACAACTCGACGGCAATCCGAGTGTGTCATTCGTTCTTTATCATACAACTATGCAGTTACTGACCTCGCATAATTTCACAGGAGACACGGGTATTTTTCTGTACAGTTCTTGTGCCAGTATTTCACTTATCGCTGAAAATATTTTTTTGCAGAACACATGTACATATTTGTTTCTATTAGAGGAATAGGCAATTAAGGGTGGTAATTAAACGAATGTAATATTTAATGGCCCGCTAAAACACTTTGTATTACGTGTAATTTTATTATCGAAGGAGTAATATAAGCTCTCAGTTATTTTATATAATTTATTTTGATTTTTTTAGGACTAATAAAAAGGTGTTTTCATTTCAAATAGGATGTTTTAGAGTGAAAATCGAGCTATGATTTGATGCACGATATGGATATCTACTAAAACATGCCTAAAGTATCAAATACACGTTCTTTGTTTTAAATGAAATTATTTCCAGCATTTATATCTTAGAAAATGGGAAATCACCGACACACATCAGCTTTGCAATGTACCATCCACTTCAATATGAAGCTAATAGTCAAAGAATATTTGAAGAGTTCCGCAACACTTTTTCCTGTAATTAAACCATCAGCTACACGTCTGTTCATACAATTTTATAATGGTTATATCTTTGCGAATTGATTTTAATTACATCAATCGTTTCAACTAGTCTACCGACAAAAACTAATAAGTGATCGTGATCAAAGAGGGATTAATACGCAATTTTCTTGATACACGACTTACCCCTGAACTTTTTTATTTTGATTTTAATTTTAGGGAACATTGCATAAAAAGTGAAAAATACAGAATATTTATCAATCTCACAACTCATCTAAGGAATACAAAATCAAGAGTTTGGAAAACGTGGATCACTGAAGATACCAGAGATTGGATTGGGGGCCTAGGGGGAATAAATGCTTCCTGTTGGCTGGTTAATCAGCCGTGAGATCTATATCTTGATCAGGTAAACAAAGTAATCAGTATTCAAAATCAGGGTTTAAAAATAGGCATTTTTCTGCATTTGACTGCTGCTTGGAGATTAGCGCAGAGAGGAATCCAAATAGGGGAGATAATTCAACAAGATTTAGCGAGGGGACTTAGCTGAAACAGTTTTGTAAACGATTTTAAATTTTACATAACGTCTTACATAAATAAATTTGCCGATATATACACATATGTATTTCACGGAAAATGAAGGTGACCTATGACGAATGCAGACGTGATAGAATTCCATTGCGAAGTCTTGAAACGGAAAATCTAATTCGTACTAAGAAATAAAACAAATAAAACCTCGAAGAAAAGAATTACATTCTCACACCGAACACGGGTAACTAGTATAACAATTACTATTTATCGTTAGTTTTTGCACATCTTCTGGTCGTTATCCATGTAACAATCTAACTTACAAATACAATCAGTAGGTCAAATGTTGACTGACTCGGTTCATATCAGTTGTTAGGCTATTCTTTGAAGACTAATATTGACTACTGAGTACTCAGTTTACTTGATCAAAATATAGGGTCCACGGCGGGTGTGACCGGTCGATAGGGAATCCTTGATCCCACCTCTCGTATGTACAGGAGTCGTCTTTACCCTACGCTTACTTTTACATTCTTCAGAGGAATTGTGACATCGATCATCGTTCGTTATTTTCATCTTTTGATGGTACACCATTTTGCAGATGGGTATTTTACAATAAATAGATAACTAGAAATTTGCATTCCTTATAGCATTATGAGATTAATCCTCCTTTATTATCTTCAAGTTTTTAATGCTACATGGTAAATGAATAGATGTGAGTCCTACTACAGGATATGCTTCTCAATCTGAGGTCGTCTCGATAACACTGCCGCCTACTTTTGTTTGAAAAGAATTTTTACCATTCATAGGAAACAGTGCATGAAAACCGCATATATACACCCAGACAACTCGTCACTGATTTGTGTTAGGATAGGTCTTTAAAATCACAAATATAGTACGGTAAATGTTCGATCAAGTGACAGCGTTTTTATACTGAACACGTGACATGTAAGGAAATGGACACCGTGTTCAGGTCTTAGGGATTCATTGAATTAAATGGGTTAGTCTGCATTCACAGTGAGTATTAAGAATCAGATATGTTACATGAAAATTGTTTGGTATTTGTTTAACATTAATTCTTTCTCTAATAACGATGTTCTATTTTTAACAATCTTTAATCGTCATTCTTATATGAATACACATTTCTTATAAAGAAGTTTCATTACAAATATTGTATTATAAATGTTAGCACAATCTCGTGCAAAATTATCTACCATAAGATTGACTGCCAATCGTTTCATCTAGACTGAAATAACCATATGTGTTTGATTCTTTGTCACGTATACTCGATGCTCAGTGTTCAATGAAAAGGTAAAGGTAACGACCAGTGATCAATCTAATAACTCGTATAAGGAATAGAAAATTTCCGGACCCCTGGTAGATCGATATGAAATGGAAAGGTTTATTTGACCATGATAATCTTGTGTTGTATTCATCATGTGACTGAAGTGTACATGTATAAAATGCACAAGGTTGTAAAGCACTAAAATTAATCAGATTTTATTGTTATCAATTATTTGTGGTCTATTCAGGCACACATCATGTGAATGAAGTGTATGTGTAGAAAATGCACAACGTTGTAAAATAATGAACATAATAAGATTTTTATTGTTTCAATTATGTTGTTCATGAGTGTCAGTGATGTTGGGGTTATATAAAGTTTCAACAATTTAATCAATCTTTTAAGAGAACTTCCCTAGAAATTCTTGCAATGTAATACATATGGATATACCCAAAATACATATGAATTGTTTATCATAGATGTTGTGATTTAAAAGGCTATCTGAAATCCATCTTTAGAATGCAATACATGTATTAGATAAACAATATAATTATCAAACACAGATGTATGTAAATGTATTTTTATATTCCTTATAGGAATTATGAGATTGATAATTGTTCATTATCTCCAGTTTTTCATAAATGAAATTGCATGATTTTGAAACTAAGGCTATAATTGTAATTTATGTAAGGATTACTGTACCTCACATAAGTGCTCACCATTAGTAATTATATTTCGATGGAGTGTTTGGGTGATTACTATTTTGGTTTTTATATTGTATATTTTGAGACAGCTAGATCTGCCACAGCTGATCACTCTGAACAATGACAAAGTATTGTACAAATAGTTATGTTATCCTCGTGCCATTTCATTGAGCCGAGATGTATATTTTTATAGGAAGATGTTAGCATGGCGTCTTCACATGGTTTGAGATACTATAGTGGTACCTTCATCCAGATTGATAATTTTGATTTTATTTAATGAGGTTATATCTTCACAATGGGAGGAGGAGTGTAGTAATTCTGGGTGACCCAACTTAGGTTGAACTGTCTATACCAACAGGAAGTATAGTGTGAACTGTTAGTACCCCAGTTGATTGTGATTTCCCTACCAGAGCAGACGTGTTCCACGGACCAGTTCCCAATACGCCGCTGTCCTTGGGATAAATCGACTCAAGCTATTGACTCGCTGTCTTCTACATCGAGGAACTTACCTTGCTGTATTCACAGACCAAGTGGTGAGTTTAGCTAGATATCCACGATTTACTATACTACTTTGTTAAACACCACTCTGATTCCACGCACAAGTACTCTGAAGTTGAAATAACAAATATGCTAGAGTTCCTCATTGACAATGTACCTTTTAAAAAATCAAAACCAGCCTCTTTTATGGCATGTATATAGCGAATGTATTGTGACATCAAATGATCGTTCCTATCAGATTACAATGGACGTTGTAGAGAAGTTTCAATTACACCAATTTATCATTGATAAATCATCAAAATACAAAAAAACGCATTCTGATAAGATATGTCGTTATAACGATAAGTTATTGAAATGCTGTGTGCCAAACACACACATATATATTAAAGTTTTAAAAAATGTAGTCTATTCAGAGTCTTCTTTATTGAATTTTACTAATGTATCGTTAAGTGGTTCTGTGCTTGATATATTATGAACGTATTGTATCTTAAAAACCAAGGAGCTTTATAAAAAAAGAGAGGGTAATAACAAACGATGATCAATCTCATCAATATTTAAAAGAATAAAACATGGAGAACAGAGCAAATACGGACACATGAAAACACCAGAGATGGGACCAAGAGCCTTTTTAGGAGTAGATACCGTCTGTCAACCGCTCACGCTGGACATTAAACCTTTATCGTGAATGATACACATATTAGTCGATGCCCCCATGTTCTGTCTATTTCCTTACCATGGATAATCATCATATGTGTAAGACATACATATCATACTATTCAAAATACGTCTGGGCTTATCCCGGCATTTCGTCATTTCCGGCTAAAAGAGCCAGCCTTCCTCTCCTTTCAGTTATTTTATATTCACTTATTCAACACCATAATATGAGAACCCTCTCAGGCACGTATAAAATATATACAAAGCAATACAACGACGTATTAAAAATATTCGAAAGCTAACATTTAAGGGTGGGTATAATATCTAAGACGTGATTAGAAATATGATTTTAACATTGTTTTCATATGCACGAAACAGAAATACACTTTAACTATATTATTGCTCAGAGAACATGATCAGTCGAGTAATTTTATGACTTCAACCTTTGATGTAAACAGAAAGACGTCGTAATGGTCTAAAACGTTACACAGCTCTCCTAATGTGAATACGGGTCACTCGATTTATCTAGCAATTGGATTGAATGTGCACCGTAATCAAAAGGTCTCGAAATATTCATAGCACAGTTGTCCAAAAGGGACATCACCACGTCATAATGCGTATGTACAGTACAATGACAACAGAGAAAACTATGCAAATCGAAAGCTTTAGTGATATTTGACTATATCTTCTAAGTCAAATCGTTGTACTTTAATCATCAATGGAATTATACAAGATTATACGAGTTATGGTTCTTAAAGCCGCGTGTACATTCAGGTTTTACATTGTTGCTTTAATTATGATTTTCGTTTACAATCCACAGTGCGGACGAGAAAACTCGCAAAGCATTGCTAAGGTATCGACGAAACATGGTGGATAGTTCTGTTTGTTTCCATTTCTGCTGGAATTTACTCATGTGATCCCTCTGTATCCCAACTCAAATAAAAAACCCGAATATAAGTCGCTGTCAGTTGGGATATAAATTCGGTAATTTTAAAGGACTGTCACAACAAACTTGATATAAGATGTCTTTATAAATGAAATGAATCATTTAATTAAACAGCTAATTTTCCTGCTTTGGATATTGTTTTAGAGATATAACAAAAGTGTTTTGAAAATTCCTTCAGCCATGAATCTGTTTTTGGTTTCTAAGGGGAAAGCAAGTTTTTCATGTGACAAATTGATTGCATACTTTAAATGTTTTGTCCTTTGTAGTGGCTTATCTTTGCCACAAAAATGGAAGCGAAAGTATATTGAAAACGACAATTATTACTTTTTGGTTTCACAAATCAAACACAAGTTCCCTTGGACAGCAGGGGATAGTTTTAAATAAGACGACCGGTAAAATTCATTTTAAAAAACGAATATAAACTATATTCGAAATTGTATTTCATGTTTTGAAATATGTAAAATAATGTTAGGATACATATCAATAAAATAATGTTAGGATACATATCAAGCGTATCCGAGTAAAGTTACAACACGTGGTCAGTTGCTGACGAAATTCCTATTCAAACCTACATGGATAAGAGAAAGTGGATGACTGCAGATGAAAATATATTCCTATGAAGGGCAGATAAAATGTTTGATTTTGCAAGTGTATACATCGTCTCGCACGTTACTCGTATTGCAATTGTGTGGTGCGCATTTAGCTCAAATGAGACAAAAACAAAGCCAATAGATTGAGCCTCTTGAGAATATAAAACGAGGTCAGCTAATAAAGGAGCGCATGTTTTGCCAATGGGGTTTCCAACATACTGTTGGAATACTTGATCACCTAAGACTACGAAGATAAAAGAACTCCAACATCTTTTTAATATCAACTTTAGTGTACTAGTACGCATAGTCAGAGTTATCTTTATCAAAGTAATGTTTTTGAATGACTGATCACGAGATATAATAATTCCCCTTTTCCATTTTCATTGCAAAAGCAGCTTTCTATGATGTCAAAACATCTAGGCTTTAATCTTTTGTGAGGAAGTTTCTCCTTCACAGCGGTTAATACATTTATTTTCGTGAGAAACAAAGATAGGGGCTTGTTAGAACGTTTATTGGATCCAACAATGCACCAATGTTCGTAAAGGTTTTTGTGAAGTTTAGGAATCCAGTATAGGTATGGCACAACTCATATCCATTACCTGATGTATTAAATGTGTTTAAAAATGAAGCTTGATTTCAAAGCATGGTCGCCAGTTGTAAGACTGAGGTTCTCTAAATGTAGGATTTTTTAAAATAAGTGATTTCAGGTCCTAATTTTCAACTATATCAATATTACAAGTAATGCCATGTCCAACCAGACCATAGTTGAAAAAGACGAAGAACAAGAACACATAGATGGATTATGTATAAAATGTCCTATATCTATGCTCTGTAAAGTTTGTAATCAAAAAGAGTGGATGCAAGAGTAGAAGTATATTTGTAGGAAATACAGGGTTTAGGTATTATTTTAGTTATTCTAGTCGTGCATTTAAAAATTTTAACAAAAAAGTTTAAATTTTTCATATATTTCATGCACAGTTTTCTTAGCTTGTCATATGTAAAAGCAATCAGTTATGTGTGTGATCTGTAATTATATAAAATATATAAAATAAATGGCGGCGTCCTGCACGTACAGCAGGCTGTCAGGCAATATTATAGTGTGTTGTATTCATTTTATAAGGAGCAAGGTTGATACTCCAAAATAACTTCTGAAACGAGAAACAAGTCTTAGGTACAGGTAAACTTGTTGTGAAGAAAAAGCACTGGTCCGTAAAATGGACAAAGATTTTCCATCTGATAAGCGGAAAAACCCGCATTGCAACATTTTAAAATTCCTTGTGATATCAAATTCAGGCATTCGTTTCTCCAATGAATTACAAGCTACATTTACCTCGTCATACATAATAACACCATCCAATATAAAAGTTTGCCATCTCAGATGTCAAGGTCGCAGGGCTAACACAGATGTTACAAATTACGAAACTTTTTCTGTCTCCTTCAATTTTTCACTTGGTTATCAATGCACTTATGTATTTTAGACAAAACAGAAAATTAATTGATAGAAGATTTTAGGTGGTATCTTTCTGTATGTGTTTATCTCAAATGTCAAATTTCATAACAATGGAGATTGAATAATTTTACAATTCACAGATGGTGACAATCTCGCCTAATTTTAAAGTATTCGTATCTTTTGATCTGGATAGCGTGTTTTTATGCGAAAAAAAACCCCACCGAGATAATAAAGCATTACGCACTGTAAAGTAAGGATATATAACAAAAGGTATCATGGCGTAGAATACTCGATTGTTGAAATGCAATAGTTGTTTTTACCAATGAATCTGTGCAATATTGTATTGGACTTCAACTACAGTGTTAAAAAGATATACAATGACAACATGAATATGTAGAACGAGTTAAACTTTGAATTAAAGGCAAATGCATATCAATAAGAACTTTCTGAAAATAGAATTAAAACACTTTTTTTATTGCTACTTTCATGGTTTGGGTTTTATCTCGAGTAAACAGTGTGGAATGTTTGCGTGAAGTTGTTCAAAATAATCGTGTTTGTTTTCCATGGTTTGTTTTCGCTGAACTCATAGGTTATCTTCAACATCAACTTGTGACAAATACGTAGTGATCCCTCCCACGCTTTCTACAACTCGACGGCAATTAAATCCGAGTGTGTCATTCGTTCTTTATCATACAACTATGCAGTTACTGACCTCACATATTTCACAGGAGACTTGGGTATTTTTCTGTACAGTTCTTGTGTCAGTATTCCACTTATCGCTAATACAAATTTTTCACAGAACACATGTACACATTTGTTTCTATTAGAGGAATATGCAATTAAGTGTGGCTTTTACACAAAAGCAATATTTAGTGGCTCGTTAAAACACTTTGTATTACGTGTAATTTCATCATCAAAGGAGTGCTATCTGCTCCCAGTTAATTTATATAATATTTTGTGATTTTTTCAAACTAATAAAAAGGTGTTTTCTTTCCAAATAAATTTCAGAGTGCAAATCGTGCTGTGATTTGATGCACGATATGGATATCTAATAAAACACGACCAAAGAATAAAATACACGTGCTTACTTTTTAAATGAAATTATTTCCAACTTATATATCTTAGAAAATGGGGAATCACCGACACACATGCATTTTGCAATGTACCATCCACTTCAATATGAAGCTAATATCTAAAGAATATTTCAAGAGCTTCGCAGCACTTTTCTCCGTTATTAAACCATCAGCTACACGTCTCTTCATACAGTTGTATAATAGCTGTGCTTTTGCAAATCAATTTTAGTTACATGAATCGTTTCATCTCGTCTACCATTAAAAACAATAAGTGATCGTGATTACAGGGATTAATACGCAATTTGCAAATCCATATTTTCTTGATACACGACTTACCCCTGATCTTTTTCATTTTAATTTTAGTTTTAGGGAACGTTGCATAAAAAAGTGAAAAATACCTAATATTTATCAATCTCACAACTCATTTAAAGAATACATAATCAAGAGTTGGGAAAACGCGGAGCACTGAAGATGTCAGAGGTTGAATTGGGGGCCTAGGAGGAGTAAATGTCCCCCTGTTGGCTGATCAGGTAAACGGAGTAATCAGTATTTAAAATCAGGGTTTAAAAATAGGCATTTTTCTGTATTTGACTGTTGTTTGGAGATTAGAACAAAGATGATTCCAGGTAGGGGAGATAATTCCACAATATTGATTTTGAATAGTTTATATGACATACACTTCTATATATCATAACAAACGATACTTCAATTTTTCACTATGCAAAATCATATTTACTCCAGTTTTGAAGTTTCCAATGTTTCTTCCTTTAAAGGGACTGATTCACGATTTATCCCCAAATTTTGTTTTTCACGTAAATGATCAAATTATACAGTCTAATATGTTTAGAAGGTTTCATAGCAAATTAAGGTTAATTATCATGACAGAAGCTCATGATAGAGAGTTTATTATTCGTTTCGTAAACAAAGATTGAGGTATGTTATTGTTTACGAAGTTTTCAAAATAAATGGATATTGATTCAAGCTTATTATATATATCACATCTCAAGTATACTTTAGGTAAAATGTGTCATATAAAAGTTAAAGTTTGTGATTGTAGAAAATAAAGATGCTTTAATTTTCAAAATTAACGTTCCACTGATTTGTTTCTTTACTCGAGTCTTTGTTTACATAGTACAGAATAATAGTTAAAATATTGCTCTCATCCTTGCATTCAGAATTTTCAAATTTTGGTAGTCAACATTAATGAGTTATATGAGAAATAATTCTTTCGAAAAACGTGATCCAATCCCTTTAACATTGTGTTCCATAATTCTAAGAAGTGCAAAAAAACAAACAAACAAACAAACAAACAAACAAACAAAAAACAACAAACAAACCCCAAACAAAAATGCATCAAAGCAAACACAAAACAATTCCCAAAAAGAAATACATATATTTGTCTTGACTCAAAAAATTCACATCAAAATGCTTTGATCATTGTCGCTTACAAATACATGATAATAAGAAAATCGTAGCTTGAACTAACATATAAAAACCAGATCCACTACACATAATTAATCAGGTATTCATTGTGTACCAAATACGGTGTCATTTACCTAATGGGGACATTTAAAAACTATCAAAAGTATATCTTTGTGACTTTATCGAAAACATCGCTTGTAACGAGGCATTTGAACTAGTTGTTTAAATCATTGGACAATACTTCGGTCATCATGTTTAAAATGTTTGTACGATGGTAGAATGTTTACATTTTGAACAACGACTGCTATGTAACATTCTTATTTGGAGTCATATGACATTTATGTACTGGGTGTCATTTATCTACCTTAAATGGGGTAAGACGAACTGATCTATTTTGCTTTCTCGTAAACACATATCACCTACGTCAGTGTTTATTTAAACCAGCCAATGAGCGTTGCAGGCAAAGAAAACGCTTGGGTGCTTAGAGAATCAGTTACGGAAGGTCACGTAAGTGGTTCAGTAGAAGTAAAACATGTTGACAATTAGAAACCAAAATGAGTTTCATGCCATATACTATGCAGACGTATACTTCAAGATGATTTATCATCAAGAATAAGGTAGGTGATCTATTTATTTTGATATGTATTTCTACTTTCGGTTTCATCGTTAAATATAGAGCTACTTACTGGCATAGGAACTAACATTGACAACGCTTATCATTCCTATAAAGAATACAAAATTTAGAGTAGGAGAAACACAGACCCTAGGACACACCACAGGATGAAGTAGGGTAAGCTTCTCCTTTCGACTTGCCACCGTGAACCTTATATCTTTGCCAGGTAAACGGAACTATGCGTATACATAAGTATGTAAAGAAAAACCTAACAATTGGTATGGAACATGTCAGACAGCAATCGACCTGGTGGAAGGTGTTATTTGTTATTTAGATCGTTATAACGACCTTAGCATTTGCAAACTGTTGATTTTAAACGAGACTGTGGAAACCTCTTTAACATCAACTTTTTTGCCAGTAAAGTGATTTCCTGCACACAAGGAACACCGGAAAAACACTTATAAACAGATATACTCACAAATACACAGAACAACTTACAAGGGGTTAACAAATACAATGACTACAGTGTTGCGCAATAAAATCTCCGTCCGCTTGCCTAGAGTTCGCGGGTAAGAGAGAGAGAAAAACACGTGCAGGCTCAGAGGACTCCGAGCCCGACCAGAAATACCAAAACTCTACCCCCCAATTTCACTACACTCCCCCCAGTTTTGAGGAGGAATGTCCCAATTCCGATAAATTAGACCTGCAGCACTGTAGCTTACAATAGATACATACAATTTACAAATAAATGAATGAATTACACCTATGATTTACAGTATGATAAACTTTACTCTATAAAATCATAGCAATTTAGCAGTCCAAAAAGTTCACAACACAGAAAGTCACAGTCACACAACGCATCACAGAAAATCCAGTAACAGGAAAGTCACATCACAGAGTCACGTACGGTCACAAACTTTCCACATGAAAACGTAACAGGACAGGTATCATCTTGGACATCGGACACGGCACATCACACCAGAGGACATCACATATTCCAGGTCAGCAAATCCGGAAACACCTCAAGGAAATACCCCTGCCCAAGAACGGCTAGGTTACGGCAGCCTAATCTACCATTCCCCGCATTTCGGGGTACAGTGTGCATGGAGGAGTTCACACCCCTCACATAACTCATTAACTTTCTTTCGTACTCCCTTGCGATGACCAAACCTGGGTTGTCCCTGGTTCACTGTTAGTTGAACCTGGGATGCATAGCCATCATCCCACGACCAATGGATACTCGCGAAGCCACAAGCAACAAATCCATCCCATTTATTGCTTAGACGTTTATCAGGAGGAAGCCTCTCAGTCAGAAAAGGAACACTGCTATCCCACCAGGCTGAACGGGACAGAGCCACAAACCCTGCATTTGCGGGGTCATCTCCACGAGACGCAGACACAACACACCCTCCATCAGACCAACACACAATGGTACATTTATCAGGTGCCTTGGGGACAGACGCCCCTGGGAACTGATAGGCCACTGCTTCAATCATAGCTGGGGCATTGGCAATGATTAGACTGTGCCGCTCAGCAACAGTCTCTAAAACTACAACTGAGGCCTGCATGCTTTCGCTATTGCATGGAATACCAACACAGCCCTCATCACAAACCTCCGCGCATGCATCGATTCCAACCTGGAATAATCCAGACTCACTAACCTGACACTCAACTGCATCCTCGCCCCCAGACTCGTTCTCTGTATCCGAGAACTGCCCATCAACAGAATGCAAGACCAGAGCCCGTGCCACATCAATTTCCCGCCGTCCAGCACTACTGGTCCAACCACTCAAACTCAGCTGATCATAAGCTGAGAGAGATGATATACCGATCACACTAGACCGTGCCTCAACCAGACACCCCAACTCGACTGTGGAAGGATCATCAACCACATCGCAGAACACATCAACAGCCATGTCAACATCAAAACCCAGAGAACACCCAGACCTACCCCGAGAAGTCATATCACTATGGCAACCAACACTATCCCCGGTGTTCTCCAGCCCACCACCCTGGTGACTAACACCTGCCTCAGTGTCATCCGGCCAACCACACAACTTCTCATCTGCGCCTGGCAGCACCCCTGTCTGCGCCGACCATGTGTCCCTGACCCCTGCTTCACTCCGGGCCCTCTGAACAACCACACCCGTCGACAACAAAACACTACTGCCCACCACAGACTCACAACTACTCGGTTTCACTGGCATCCTGACCTCATGACGTTCGACCGCCGACCCTGCTGTACTGGAACTACCTAATAAGGGTTTACGGAGCACTTGCCCCGACCTATTGTGAGCCCCGGTCCCTGGAGACCGACCAACTAACACGCACTGACTAGACAACTTGGGACCATCCCTACTAGCAGCCTTACAGTCTTCTGTACTGACATGCCTAACGAGTGGAGATCTTGACCTTGACCTGTTATGTCTAATCCCACGCCTGACTGGCGAGAGACCGAAACGCATCCTCCTATCTGCATTGCCCATAGGCCTCACAGGCACCTCACTCGTCTGCAACTTCAACTGTGATGCACCAACACCTGACTGACCCTGCGAGATGCACTGGTGACATGGGGGCCCTGGGGAACTCTCGTTTGCATAGATGGGCAAATGATGGGGAGACTGAGGTTGGTCATGACTACCACCACTACTAGTACGGCTAATGTAATAGGTGTTTTCCAAAGATACCGACCAATTACTGCTGAGGACTCTATGGCATGGCTCACCCACCAAGCTGGGGCAACCAACTTGCTCGTCCAATATAACTGGCAGAGTTGGTTAAGGGTACCCCCCTACTTGACCTACGGACAAGGTATCCCAACCTGGATTTAAAGATGAAACCCACAAATCACCCCTGGGCAGAGGCCCTGGGGAAGAGTTACCTACATTCCCAGGACACCCCGCTAACTGCTGAGCCACTACTATGGAACTGTCGCCACCCCAACTGTTTCTCCTGGACATCACCTGACTGATCATGTTACTAACATTGTTAGTCAACTGTGCAATCTGATTCTCAAAAACCTCTTTGATCATAACCATGGCCCCTAATTGGGTCTCTATCATCAGAAGCCGACCTTCCAGCGCCTGTGACAGATAAACTGACCCATTCCCATGTCCCTGGCCTGAAGCTACGACAGAACCCATTCTACCTATCTGGTAATTTTGGTCCGTTTCCAGTCCCCCATGTGGCCCTGCATTCCATCCTTGAGTGCCCGTCACGCCTCGCGTAACATCACCCCCCGGAATACCGCTGCCACCCGGCGACCCCGCATCCCCTACTTGGGTACCCGCCAAGCTTCCCTGCCCGACTGCCTTACCCCCCGGGATGCCCCCGTCACCTATCCATCTCGGACTAACCTGACCAGAATACCAGGCCATCAAAATTACTGCCTAGCCACAAACCAGAATAATACAAGACAAGGCACAATAATTACATTTAACTATATAAACTAATAAAATTAACTAAGAAATTCTAACATTTCAAAATGGCTCCCACCTGCCACCACGCGGCCCCCGCTATGATCCGCGGCGCAGGTGAGCAAAATATCCTACCGGCGACGCCAATAAAATGATTTCCTACACACAAAGAACACCGGAAAAACACTTATAAACAGATATACTCACAAATACACAGAACAACTTACAAGGGGTTAACAAATACAATGACTACAGTGTTGCGCAATAAAATCCCCGTCCGCTTGCCTAGAGTTGGCGGGTAAGAGAGAGAGAAAAACACGTGCAGGCTCAGAGGACTCCGAGCCCGACCAGAAATACTAAAAATCCACCCCCCCAATTTCACTACACCAGTAGCCTGCTTCAATTGAAACAATGACCATACTCAGAACAAGCTACGGCGTATCAAATCAATAGAGATACGTAAACACCTTGCATGCGAGAGCATACTATGCTTATGATGAATTTTTAAACCAAGGCAGCCTCTAACAAAAAAGTTGATGTTACAGGGATTTCAAAAGTCTCGTTTAAAATGAGCATTTTGCAAATATGTCTAACATGTTCCACACCGATTTTTAGATGGTGGCTATTTATTGCCACTGTCTTATGCTATCGCCACAGTGATATATATATATATATATATATATATATATATATATATATATCCCACCTCTGGTGTGTCCAGGGGTCCGTGTTTGCCCAACTATCTATTTTGTATTGCTTGTAGGAGTTATGAGATTGATCACTGTTCGTTATCTTCACCTTGCATGTATAATAAAGATTTTATTTATCGAGGATTACATATTTAGCGATAACGCTAGTTTTCAAAATGGTCCTGCATATAACATACATACAGACAGATATTAGTAAAATAAACACAGATTAAAAGGAGTACAATACATATAAAATTAAGAAATAATTATGAATGTAAGATAAATAGTAACAAAATGAAGCTTAAAAAATATGGTGATAATCTCTAAGATGATTTCTCTTAAAACACACAACACTTGTTGACTTTCTTTTATTTTCACTCAAGACATTCCACATTGTGCTCCCTGAAATGCTGAAAGATCTTTTAAAATATTTCGTTTTTGCCCTGGGTATATACAATCTATTTGAATTAGAATTTCTAGTTTGCCTCTGACTGACTTCTAATACATATTTAAAAACATTTGAATAATCTGGCATTAAACTATGTAAAACTTTACACACTAAAATGACTTTTCTATAGACAAAGTAATCTGATAGAGGCAACCAGTTAAGTTCTGTAAACATGACATTAGATGGTGTTTCAAAATTTCTGATGTTAAGAATTACCCTTGCAGCTCGTTTTTGCAATATAAAAGGCTTATTCACATTTTCAGCATTTCTTGGATTCCTCCATATAGTACAACAATATGTAAAATGTGGAAAAATCATAGTATTAAAGATCTTGAGCAACGCATCGTTTGACAGAAAATATCTTATTCTTCTTAAAATGTCAATTCTCTTGGAAATCTTGCTCATAAGTGATTCTATATGACTCTTCCAGGACAATGTTTCATTAATAATAATACCAAGTAATTTTGACTCCTGAACACATTCTATGACATGGTTATTTATCACTAAATGTAATTTTCGATACTTTGATAATTTTTGTGCCGATCCAATAAGCATACATTGAGTTTTAGACAGGTTTAAGCTTAATTTATTTTCATTAATCCACATTATACTGCGCTGAAGATCTTCACACATCTTGGACTCAATGTTTTCCACTGACTTATCTGTGACATCTTGTGAAGTATCATCTGCATACATATTTACATGAGAATGTTTCAGTGTTTGTGGATAGTCATTAATATACAAGATAAACACAATGGGCCTAAAATAGAGCCTTGCGGAACTCCAATGGTTACATTTTTTCATCCGATAAATTTCCTTTCCAAAATAACTCTCTGTGTACGATTTGTTAGATATGATTTAAACAGATTTTGAAAAGTTTTTTCCATACTATTTTTTGCTATTCCCGAAATACTGGTATGTTAAATACTCGTTTCATAAATATGCATACGATAACGGTGTTGTTATCAATAGTTGGTGCCTTTGAAGATGCGGTTTTTACCACCAGCCTTGAATCTGAATGCCCTCCGTAGAAGACGACGTGTCCACTGAATGTCCCGGTGTGTTTTCATGGTATCACATGGAGTATAATATTTCGTAAAATGGATATAATGAACAGTACACTTTTTCTTGCAAAATACACTGTGCTATCAAAATGTTGATTATCTAAAGTATATAGAACTACTTTCCATGAGCAAGTGTAAATTGTGTTTGAATGGGGCGATTTCTTGTTTCAACTTTATTTTTTAAGATTTTCAAATCATCGGTAATTTGTGGAGTAATTCATGTTGATATTAGTTACCGTTGGTCTAATGATTTGTTTGTTGGTTTGTTGATTTAATCGAGGGTATCATGGACGATGTTTGAACAAATACTCCAACTTTCCAAGCTCATCGGATCAAGCCTATATGACATATTTTTGAAACAATTATTCCATCACTTCGTGAAGTTTGGTATCTTTGATATTGTAGGCATTCCGCAAAGCGACGAGTTTCCTCCAGCAAAAGATAAGGTAGCAGGGGACACTTTTGCACTATAGACCCAGTCAAATTTTCTTTAAAAATGGAAATACCCCATATTTGAAGTGATAGTACATGTGTAAGAATGTATAGAATAGTTTTAAGATACATGTCAAATGTAGCTGAGTGCTTAATAAAAATGTCGATATACAACATATAGGTGTCACCATGATTCCTAGCATATAGAATACGAAACTAAGACACGTGGGCGGTGCTGAAGAAATTCCGGTGAAAACACACATGGTCCAGCAAAAGGTGGGTAGCTGAGAGGGAAGGTGGATGGCCCAATATGAAAGGTAGATTTGTAAGAAGAGCAGACAGGCCTAGGGTTCTTGATTGTGCATAATGTCTACATCACCATGCTTGGTACTGTGATGCTGTGGGGGTGGTGCGGATTAGCCCAAAATGAGAGAAAATCAAAGCAAAAAGGGGACACCTGCTCAGAGCATGTTTTGTGCACCAGCACCAGTATGTATAGATAACGAGTAATTTAGGGTCATAATTTATTAACTACACCAATATGATTTACAGTTACATGTATTTACATAAAAGGAAATATGATTTTTCATTAGTCTGTCATAATCTGACTTTGATGATACCCCCTATCCACATGTTTCAGAACCAAAAGCATTGCCTCTTGCCACCTAAAGAAGCGCTAGTTACAGGTATAATATTATGATAATGCTATGTACGTTGCTTGGATAGTTCCTATCAAAATGGAATCAATTGGTCAATGTTGCAATTGATAATGGTGACAATTCATTTGTGCTGGCATCAAATTGCAGTAATTGAAGTGAAATTAGCGGGAATCACCACATTCATTTGAATTCAGTGTAGAAACAACCGGGAACTTTCCCAAACTTTTACTTGTGAATTGAATTAAATAACTACAATAGATAATTTTGTGTGTGTTTTTGCGGAGAAAACTTGTAATAAAGTTCGAAAAATCACACCACAAGCTGTAGAAGTTTGGTTTGTTTTAAACATGTTCCCCCATAAGGCCATGGCAAACTTATCAATCAGCAAGCGTCAGTTGACTGTCAGATGGAGCACGTGGATCTCGTGTGTAAAAACGATTTGGAAAACTTTAGTCGTCCTTTGCTTAATAGATAGATTAAACGATTTTGCTGTCTCAACAGGGAATTAGATTTATGATTTAAAATACTTTTCCATAATACTTAGTTCATTACTATTCAACTAGACATGTTAATTAAATTTTACAGTAATCATTGTGTAGAATCAATCACGCTAACATCTCCTAAGCACCAAACTTCTTCATTATTTGTGCACAAAGTCGAACACCTTAAGAGGGTGTCCATTATGATATCAGGCAGAGGTCGGCACATGCTATCTCTCAGATTTTCATGAAACTTTGTGCACAGGTTCCTACTGACCCCAATATGAAATTTGCCAAATAAAAAGTTTCTATCATGTTTAGTTTGGGTTCGACATGGAAAAACAACTTTGAGATAATTTTCGGTGCAAAAAGGTCACGAAATATTGGAAAAAAGTGCTATGTTTGAACAGCTCTAAAATGTCATATAACTAAAAAATAGAGAAAAGAAATATTTTATATGTTAGATATACACTATATGCAATAACTAAGAGGGTTTTTGTGTGTATATTCATCCAATGAATGAATTTATTAATTGTTAAAATTGCACATACTTCACACCAATATATTTTACAAAATAATGATCAAAATATAAGATCTCACAAAACCCAATACAATGTTTCAAAAGAAATAAATTATGTATAACCAGAAACTTGAAGAGGTGTATTTCAAGTTACAAAAATAAATTCAGTGGGAAAAGCAAGGTTTGATGGTGAAAAGTTGAACTGAAATCTCAAAATTTTCAATAAGTGCAAAAAGGTCAACTACTTAAATGAAGATTGTTGAACTACATAAATAGAAATAAATATGAAGTAGATATAACAAATCAATGATTAAATGATTAAAATTCATGAAAAATTACTAGAACATATGAACATTCAGAAATAAATTTCATGTCTTTGTATACATTCTATATAATAAAGGCAAAAAAAAAAATGCCTATGTAATTCATTGTATAAAATTTTACAATGTTGATTTTTAGAGGTCATTTCTGACACAGGATTTGAGATAATAGTCCATTAATTAACACACATATATGAAGTTAAAATTATCAGTAAATCAAATTTTAATAAATTGCCTATCATGAAGAATCTAAAATCATTCACTCACATTACAAACTTGACATTGGCAGATCCCGAGGGGGTTGGGGGGAGGGGTAGAAAACACCCTCTCCTTTTCTCTGGGACATCTAGATAGTTATTTAATAGCATTAACCAGAAATTTTTTGACTCTCTTGTAAAGCATTTCATTCATGAAATAACATGCCATATTCCATTTTCTGCCTACATCAGATTGGCAGACTTGCTTTAATGCATGTTTACTCTGATGTTGAAATATATATTGACCACTTCCAGATACACAAAATGTTTGTTGAATTTTACCCAGTGACAGAAAATGTTCATAAAGTATCTTCAACTGATGCATAAAAGGTTACATGTAACTAGCAATCA
Organism: Ostrea edulis; assembly: GCF_947568905.1. Classification (NCBI taxonomy): domain Eukaryota; kingdom Metazoa; phylum Mollusca; class Bivalvia; order Ostreida; family Ostreidae; genus Ostrea; species Ostrea edulis. Next base: position 31,622,456 of record NC_079170.1, read on the forward strand.
ATAATAAACATATTTACTTTATCAATTCATGGATATGACCTAATGCAGATTTTAGATCATTTTTCTGGACCCCCCCCCCCTTTCAAATCACTGGATCTGTCTCTGTTTAACAAATGACAATAAACAAATCATGTCTTAATGCCTGGTACTTAGTAGCATGGTTTGCAAAGTAAGAGCTAGTACATATTTCTGACATTTGTTACAAACAAACTTTTCCCCTAGAAATTATGGAAATTGGCACTGAATTTATATTGATACATGTATATTAACAATTGATACATTTCACAGTATGGAATCTTATTTTGCCACCCCACCACTCTCTTCTAATTTATGTCTAATGCCATAGCAGTGTTTCTTTTGAATATTGGTTCACAAACAGGAATAAAATTTGTCACTTCAAAAATTGAAATATGCTGCAACCATAGAGTTAAAGTAGTGGTCATCATTTGATTATCTTTTTCAGCTGCAAAGTGTTTCTGTGAAATAACTGTCAACATATCTAGATTGAAGTGGAGCTATGAGTTCTGCAATTCCCCTTATAACTTCACAAGTCTTTTGTCTGTAGTAATTCTGTGTTCTCTCCAAAGCCTCTTCCTATCTTGGACTCAGCTGAGATCTAAATAACAACAGTTGTGTAAATTAATGGAAATAAAATGATGAACATGTTTAAATAGCACTGTAAGCAATGCACTAAGAAAGTCAAGATCATAGGTTTGATATAGTCACAAGGTCAAAGGTCATGATATAAAATAAATTCTGGTCATTAGGCATTTCATGTGAAACAAACTAACCCAATACCTTATCCCTCAAGATATAACAGATCTGGTAATAATGAATGTTTTTCAAAAGTAGGTCAACATGGTCAAAGTCAGAAGTTCAAAAGTAAAGCTCTTTTCATTAGTAATCTATAATATGTGAAATCTATATCAAAGCCCAATCCAAAGTGACTGAGAAACTATATACCAATTTAAAGTTTTTGAAAATCATGCTATTTTAAAGACTAAGGTCAGGTAATAAATTAAAAGTCTGGTAATAAAGAATATACACATTTTGTATATCATTATGTAAAATATCAATATAATAAAATCTGGGTTAAACTTCAAAACCAAGGTCACAATATCAAACAGCATGGTATCAAATGAAAGTTCTTGCCATAAGATATCTAAATACTAAACATAAAAGGCTAGACTACCATATATATAGTTCAGGAGAATTGTCTACTGTAGGTTATATTTTGTTAAAGGTAGGCCAAAAAAAAAAAATTGATATCAAAAGAAATGTCTTATTATAAGGAATAAAAATATGAAATATGAGAGCCTTAATACTAACATGAGCAAGTTCCAGACATACATTGCCCCCCCCCCCCCCTTGCCCTACAACCAGGTCATGAATTGAACTAACTCCAATCTACACAACCTGGCAATGCTTGCATATTTTCATTACATTAAACGACCCCATCCTATTTTTGCCTTTTCTTGATTATCTCCCTTCAAAGGGGGCATGACCTTTCATTTAAACGAAAATGAATCTCATTCAATTGGGCCAGTGGTTCTGGAGAAGATGAAAATGGGAAAAATTATTACCACAATGATGACAACAGAATCCAGACAAATATTTATGAGAAAAGCTCTCTTGAGCCTTCAGCTCAGGTGAGCTAAAAAACAAACAAACTATATATTCATTGATTCAAAAATTAAACCACATTCTGATTTCAAAACATCACCTCTGACTTATATATATATATATATATATACGAGCTAGTATTTGAAATTATCTAAACAAGAATTGTCTGAAGAGAGTTTAAAACTTGTCGAGTGGGTTAAAATCTTTGATAACAGTCATGAATTAAAAATGCATGTATGTGTTGTGTGTGGCATGGTGACATCACATAAAACTTGCAATATGAAGGGTCAAGGTCGTAAGGTAAAAATGTTACTATCATATGACATGAAGGAACACACATTTCTGAAATATCCAACCCCCATCTCTAACCATTCTTATGTTATTGTCAAAGTTAAAGTTTTTATATTCTACATGTATGTCTGTCAAGTGAGTTAAAACAAAAGGATTGTGTCATCATAACATTGGATGCCTTTGGTCAGGATTTGTCTCAAGAAATATACATGTCAAATGTAGAATTAAGCTCTTATCTGTAATAGTTCTAAACTTACATAATTTATGAATTATGACAATATGACAAGGTCAGATGTACCATGTTCTGAATTTAAAATCTCTTGATTGAAATAAATAAATATACTCACTGATACAGTCTGATAATTGGCTTGCAGTAGGGGTGATTTGACTATAATTATTTTCCAAATCTGTAATGAAATGGGCGTTGTATTCATTATCAAGCTTTGGTAATTGGTATATACATGTATGTCACACTAATACACTTTAGTACCTGTGTGCATGCAAATAAATCATCAGATTTTGTGTCACGTTAAACCATCTGAATTTTATAATCCATTCAGCTTAAATTTAGAGAAATTAATGATATACATCAACCTGTAACACACCCCACCCCCACCCACATAATGGTTCTTATAGTTGCATAATTACATGAATAAATATATATCATTTTTTTTTTATATTTGTTATTCGGTTTTTGTCACATACATACATGTACATATACTACCCTCTCACACTGATTCATTCATCCTTTAATAATTATTAAATATAGGAATCCAAAAAAACAAACACATGTGAAAAGTAGCTAGTAAAAAAAAATCAGTCAAAAATAATTTGATATAATTTTAATATATATTATTTTTTATGCATGCATGCTGATATGTACATAGCTTGCAGGACAATAAACACTTTTCACCACTTTCATCTTGTTTTTGTGTGATTCTATTGTTTCTTAATTCAATGATTTGTGGATAAACATTGTGTTGTAGTACAGATTTTAAAAATCCCTACATTAACACCCCCCCCCAGATTGATTTAATGTTGTTTTTACTGTGGGGATTTATCATTTTAATCATTATTATTTTAAAAAGAATCATTTCATCAAATGAATTGTTTGCATTGACACATCATGAGAACTTGCATCAAAATTGTCTATCAATCAAAGACAGTTTTCAAAGAAAAATAACAGAGAAAATTCGACATTTATACTTACCACTTCCAACGTGCAACGGGAACAAATATTTCCCTTGAAACATTGAAGTTTACTGCTCTGTCTGCTTTACACTTTCCTTTGTGTAGTAGATAACAACATTTGGTGGTGGTTGCCTCCAGTAAATCCCCAAAGAATCGCAATGACCTCGGCATACTGGTAAGCATCTGCACCGTGCACGATAGTTTAAACAGTTAAACTTTTACGTCGAATTCGAAGTACCCCGATCTGTACAGCAGGGGGTCAATCTCGGTTGAATATTACGCGCAGTTCCAACTTTAAAATATCTTGAATATCCACTTATGTCTTTTGAACAATTATTAAGGGTTGACAAGTCCCTAAAATAAGGACCACTCCCAGAAAAACTTCACGTTTCTATCACTTGTCAGCCATATCTGTTTACCCACGAAACTTTGATAAGGTCCGGGCTGAATATTTATTTTTCACCATCAAATTAAAAAAAAAATTAATTCCACGTTTACACTTGATAAAAAAATCGAGATAAGTGAAAAATGTTCTAAATAAATACTGTTTTCTTCGACAATTACAATTTATGCAAGTTTCGGATCATTTTACATTTTTTACGCCAAGGGAGGTAACTCAAATTACTGGCTTTTTGGCTACTTCTGTCAGTAAATGCTCAACAACAGCATTGTTTCCCAGCAATTTTATTGTTTCATCTTAATTATTAAGGAATTTCCTTCAAATATTGTTTATACTTTCTGGACAAATTTTATTGTATTGGGTATTATTTAACTTTACAAAATGATCATTTTCTATAGATTATATAGTGTCCTCGAATTTATGAAATAGGCCAAGTTTTGGCATCTAACAATGTTTTTTGTGAAATTCACTTTACATACGATAAAATTAGCGTATGACCTTAACTTTTATTGGGTATGAATAAAATTTTGGGGAATTGCATGTGCCAGCCGTATTATAGCTACTGCCTGATATCTCCGTGGACGGCCTCTTAAATTTTAGTCGAAGTTGCTCAATAAAAGAATAAAGATATGAATTTCTGGAAAACGGAAAATATATTATGTTCATCAAGACAAATGATACACGATGCTTACATCGATCTTTTATCGACAGTTGGGTTTTACTATAAAGTCACTAATCAATCACACTTTACCATGCAATTCTTTCTAGGAATTACATAGACAAAAGTATACAATTAAAATTGATAATATTTGGGTTTTTTTAAGGATCCTATCTTTATTTTTTCCACAAGTACATAGAGGACTATCGATGATGTTACAATGGAATAAATCTTTGTTTAAATTGTCTCGAAGCCGTGTATGATCATGTGCAACAGTTGGTACATCAGGATTTTTTAAATAGATTTACATTGTCCGGTAGGTAAATGCAATTTAGAGTGTTTCTTGTCTTGTAATTTCAGCAGGAAGTATATCTTTATGATAGTTTGGAGTCCACTTTATACATTGTTTTTGTTCATGCTGTTTCTTGCCTAATTTGAAGCTGATCCCAACCTGTTTCCAAATAAAGAGATTCTATCGATGTTTGTAAAGTTCATCGTTTAACTAATTTGGTACAATTAGTTGAAATGCTTCTAGCTAATATTACATATTTGGTTTAAGTTTTAACTCCTCCCTATACTTTGTTGGTTGAATATTGTTTAAGGAAGTACTCTACATCGTCTTAATGGATGACTTCCTTTAAAAACATGGATGAAAATATAAATATCAGCGCTAGCAATATTTGTCTATTCATTTCAAAATTCATCGTCTAGCTGAAGTAGCTAAGTAGATTGGCACGTCGAATGCTGAAATGTAGATCGTAGGTTCGAATCCAGCAGGGGTTTTAAATTTTGTTTCAGACTGGTTTGTACTAAAACTGCATTTTTGACCAAATAAAGCAAATTTGAACGTTTTCACTTTCAAAATATTATTGTACATATCCTCCACTTTTCATCCGTATCAAATTTCTCTGATGTAGTATATATCCTTACTGTCCCACTCGATATTGTTTCACTCATTTGGAGACGTCACCATTGCCGATGAAACGTTGTGGCGCTTACGGCCTTTGAGCAGGGATCTTTGTCGTGTCACACTTGCTGTAGGGTTTTTGCGGTCTCATCCGAAGGACCGCTCTCAGTCACCTCTTACGACAAGCAAGGGGTACTGTGGACATATTCTAACGCGAATCTCCACGGGCCCTATACTCTGATCGAGTCTACTTTAGATAGCTTTTTAATATAACTCCAACATTCTATTAGTTGAGAATTCGTGATCGAAAAGTCCAAGATCTCAGACAAATCTTGAATAATGCGTCATATGAAGATACTTTAAACACATGAACAATTTCCAGATATTGTTTGAGAACTTCATAATTTGATTTTAAGATTACATGACTGTGAAACTATTTAAAGATAAGAATAACTACTGATTTAGAATTTAAGATTATGTATGAGAGAAAATAGAATAAAGATTTACAGACAGTCAGGAACACACCCCACTGATATACAGCACTTCACTATTCTTTTTAACTGAGTCAAAATATTTTGAGAACTTGAACAATATACTTTAGAAAATATATTTTATGGGCTTCATGTAATTGCAAATCTATGAACATTAGAAATATTTTAGTGATTAAATTAGAAGGAAATTATTTAAACATATGAGAACTTTTAAGAGTTTAAAGATTACATGACTGAAATGTCATATTGTTGAGACGTTGACATTATATGTACATGTATATTTGAGACATGTTGAAAAAATATATACAGGAACAAACACGACTAATACACTCTAGCTGAATCAAGATATCTTCTGAGAACTCTAGAACTCCATGCATGATTTTTCAAGTTGTAAAATTTTATTTTTGAGAATCCTAATACTTTAGCAATTAGAATATACGAGAAAAAAAGTTATTGTATGACATTAATCATTTGAAAACTATTTCAACTATATGAGCTATATTTGAAATATAGTTTGAGATCTTCACGAATCTATTATAATTCATATTGGAATAGCATGACAGAGCACGAGAACAATCTGTAGCGCGAGAACAATCTGGAGATTAAAAACCCATGTAAGAATATTTTGAACACATGGTAAACGACTCATTTGAAATATCTCTCGAAAAACAGTATATCAATATGATATTCGTTTGTCCATTCCATAAATACCGGTACACAATGAAACAAAAACAAATATTACCTTCATCTATAATAAGAACAATAACATGTTTCTTCTGAGTATCATGTCCAATTTTTGAGGCCACAGCATGGTAGAATCATATGGATGAAAGGTTAAGATAACGAACTGTGATCAATCTCATAACTCCTATAAGCATTATGGATATTTCTAAATGAAAGGCCACAGACTCAAATGTTATTCTCCATTTTACAAGGTGATCATTCTCGAAGTTCTGAAACATTCCCTATAAGCTTCAGGGGAAAACAGTGCATGGATATGAGTTTCATGTTCCTCTATGCTCTTGCTCATTTACAAGGCATAATCTTACTTCTAATTTTGGAAACTGCATTTTTGAACCACGTCTACATGTTTCTTTTGGATTTAATAAACTCTTTATGGACTCTGATACCCTGTTTCACCATTATTGAAATATTACTACTAAATGTAAAACTTATACGGTACCAATTTTGATGCACCAGATGCGCATTTGGTGCATCAAAATTGGTACCGTATAAGTTTTACATTTAGTAGTAATATTTCAATAATGGTGAAACAGGGTATCAAATAATGTCTCTTCAGTGATGTTCAACCGAAATGTTTGAAATCCGAAATAACAATGAAGTTTTAGAGCTAAATGAATTACCATTAATAATTCCTCATTCAGGCAATTACTATCTCTGTATTGTTTTCAGTTCACCCGAGTTAAGCCTGTCGCAACTCACGCCACCATCTTTCAGTGCTATCAGTACTTTGATTTATACCAGTCTTTACACACTGATGTTGACCACGCATTGCTCCGTAAGAGTCAGTGAAACTTTTTTCTTTACCATTTTTCATGTACTCACCGTGCGTTCAAAGTACTTTCAGCGTTTGCTCTCTGTTCACAGTGTTGCGTTCACCATGCGTTTATCGTTCGTTCACCGTAGTCATTTGTCTTTGCATTGTCATTCGGAACACCAAAGTGAAAGTAGCAAGATGAATTATGTGTGCATAAGAGTGGAAGGAAACTTTCTTATTATTTCAGAAATTTGATTTTGAAGTGCAAAATGTCAGCATTATCAATTGTGAAAATTCAAAGGAAACAACAGGTCATTCACCAGTTTGTTACATCGGGACAAGACATCTTGATTTTCATAGACTGATTTGAAACGGGGTACCTATACCGTCCGTGATGTTTGTTTAATACACGTATCTTGACTCCTTTCGGGGGTGTTTGTTAATTACACGTAACCCAAACGATGAAGATCGTAATATTTGAAGCCATGCGCGTACACGCGTTAATTGTGAATGTCTTTACAGTGCTAATTATTAGACTATAGTCTTTTCTTTATCACATACATTGTATATACTGATGCATTATAAAATTAAATATCATTTATCATTTGTCAAAATGTAATAGTCTGCCGAGATGAATCGCCAATATCCATGCGTTATAATGAAAATGGCAAGCATTTTGAATATTATAAAAATGATACCAAAATGCATTTTTTCTAATTTCCATGTTCATATGTATGCATGTATCTGTATAAGCACTACTGTACACAAAATGTACACAATGTGCATATGTAATTTGCTTTTGTTTCTGTATGGTTGCTGCGTGCATTAATCATGTAAGATTTACGAACATTACATTTCTTTTTTCTCACCTGATTATGAAATAAGTACAATCCAAGTGAAAAATCGTAAACATTCCCAATAAATGGATCATCTTGCGTTCACCGTGCGTTCACCGATCATTTCACGCTCCATTCTCGTTCTGCGTTCGCTCACCGTTCTGTAATCACCAACCGTTCACCAATTTGCGTTCACCGTTCGCTTTGCGTTTGCTCAATGTACGTTCACCGCTCCCCCACCCTCCGTTCACCGCTCCATCACCCCGAGTTCAATTTCCGCTCACCGTTCTTTGGGAGAAGGTCGTTTCAGGTATTGTAACCTCATCAAAATACATGGCTCTTTGCGGAAATTACTGATCAACAGGGAATTTTACTCTTCATAAATACCAGAGCTTACCTCTGGCATGTCTAGACGTCCGTGTTTGGCCTGCTTTGAGTTTTGCATTCTCTATGGGATTTATGAGATTGATCATTGTTCGTCATTATCACCTTTTCATTATAAATTCAAATATATGCTTTCAGATGAGGTACTGTAATCATGGCTTCAAAATATCTGGTACCCGAACAGCAAAACTTTGTTCGACTATCATTAGCCTGTGTGGACGAAATTCGAGAAGTGTTGGGGGATATTTTACACTCTCAGATACCACCAGAAAATCTCCTCAAGGAAATCCAAGCAAACAGGACATTGTTAATCGGATATCAAAAGCTAAGTCCGGAACAACTAAAGCTTTGTTATATCCCTGGTCCTCTTGTTCCAAACTACCAATGTTTTGATATCACCTTACTCTACAAGCTCATCCGGAACCTGTGTTCAACATTAAAACCTACTCGAGGGTGGGGTGAAAAACCTCACCCGACAGATATCAAACTTGGGGATGATATCGAACGGCTCAGATTCTTTAGAAATAAAATTGTTGCACATGCGGAAATTTCTAGTGTACCAGATGATGTATTTGATTCCAAATGGAATGAGCTGGAAAACACTTTTACGAGAATATATGGATTTTCCCCATTAAAAGGAAACAAGGAAGGTATATTACGACGACTTGCATGCATCAAAAGAGCTGACTTTGGCTGGCAGGAATACGAAAAGAGCCAACTGCGTTTGATGTTTGAATATTATAAGTTTAAAGATGCTCCAAAACTAACAATAAAAGGCGATGAACGAAAAATATGCGGAGAAATGGCATGTTTTGAGGCAAGGTATGCAAATGGAGATATGTCCAATAACTGGCCTATCACGTGGCAGAGAATTAGAGGAAGCACAACAGAACAGTTAGACATTGGCACAGAGAGGTACAGGGGTAGCTCTAGTCAGATGTTAGTGATTGCAAGAGTCTCAAAGGAAGATCAGGGAGAGTATCGGGCGACTGTATTACGTGAGGTGAATGGAACTCACGTTCAAATTCCCAGTAATTCCATCTACCTTACGGTTACAGGAGGTAATCATTTGAATAATTATGGGTCAAATTGTTTAAACATTGCTATTATCATACATCATTATCATTGTACATTTATATAGCGCCTTGTATAGTCAACACAATTACCATAAAGCGCTAAAACATAGAAAAATATCAAAGGGAAAGGCAACCCTAACTATATTGTTGCTTTTATGATTTAGGTTTTACTTACTGGTATCGTAAATGACAGTCTTTAACAACAAAAATCCTTTCTTAACGATTAGATCAATATTAATCTATCATATATATAATAAATTACCTGTCGTTAAGAGAGCAGCCATTGAAGTTTACTTTATGACGTCACACCGTCGATGGTGGTTTATTTCATCAGCAGCACCGTAAACATGACATGTCACGAACAGTTAAGATTGGAGCCGTATATATTTGAGCCCGTTCCTTTCGCAAGAAGAAATTGAGGAAAGAAGACGTTCAGTCGAGTCTTCTTCAAAATGATCTTCACATACAACCTTATTCTTAAGCTTATTCCATACATATGTCTCGAACCTCAACTTGTCATTACGCAGATGATGGATCCACAGTTTATATAGTCTTTTCCTTTCAGATGACTTGGTTGGGTCAGGAATTTCGAGAGAGAGAAACTTTTTTTCACATCTCCCCTTCGCGTTAGTGCAATTAACAGCTTAACAGGAAGGCATCAACTTGTTTATTCGTAAACTCTACGACATCACATGCACATCTTAGAATCTCATCAAATCTGGAACAGACGGCGTGACGTCAAAATTATTGATATTTGTGGTCTTGAAAACCAAGAGTTCCACATCCATATATGACGGAAACTTCAATTTTTATTGTTTTCAAATTAGTGCTGAAACTTATTTAGGCCGTATATCAACTGAATAGTATGACAAATGTTTACTATATAATTAATCCTATCATTTATCTTGTAATCTTTTTTGGGGTTGCCTTTCCCTTTAAATTGAGCTTAACGTAATAACTAAAAGTAGACAAAACTATGAAAAGGTTATCTAAGACATGATCTTAAGCATAGTCGAAATTAATCGAAAAAGTCACATTGTTAGACAATATAAGGTTTTTCAAAGAAGTGTAGTGCACTTGATTATCTTCCAGATTTACCGATTTTGGAGATAGAAAAGGCAATATCTGAAGACGACAGAATAACCATTCATTATAACGTTAGTATCGACGATCAATCACCAGCTGTGCACAGCGTTTTGTGGACCAAAGATGGAACACGTTTAGATACAAATGCAGATAAATACAGTGGTGGACAATTCATTGATAGGTACTTAACGATGCACTCTCCAGCGTCGACAGATATTGGTCAGTACAATTGTGAAGTTTTCAATGCCGTTGGATCCGTCACAAAGTCCATAGATCTGAGTAAGATATATTTTTTTAATGATAATATAATTTTATTTCACCTGATCAACTAAAGATAACAAAGAGAAATCAATTCCATTAATGTTACAGGGATTTCCACAGTCTCCTTTAAGATTAGCATTTTGAAAATTCTATTTCGTTATAACGATCTCATTTACAAATATCACTTTCCATTTGGTCAAATAAAGTCAGACGTGTTTCATACCAATTGTTAGGTCACCCTTTCAATCCTAATTGTGACCACAGATTATTGTTTACATGATCGAGGTATGGGACTGGCCTCAGGGGTGAGTGGTTGACAAGGGGTGCTTTCTTACCGAATCCCACCCCTGGTTTGTCTAGGGGATCCTGTTTGTCCTACTCTTAAGTTTGTATTATTCATGGGAATTGAGATTGAGGGCATTTCTTTATCTTGGAATTTTCAGCCAATAGATCAGCTAATAAACGAGCACATTCCGTGCCCTTATCTGTGATGAACTTCATCTAGCTTGTTCTTAAATGTTATATTTTTATTTGAACGAAAAAAGATACTAGACGACCTTTGGATATGGGTTTGTGAGAATGAAGTATCACCAATCTATTTTTGTAAATGTTACCTGTATTATCATACTTAAAATAGATCTACCTTCCGTTTCCATTGCTGAGGATCTCCAAGTAGCAGTTGGAAATCCTGTTATCATTAAAGCTACCATTCAGTCTTGTCCAACATCGGTATCAGCAATATGGCAGAAGAATGGCAAACTTGATTTGGAAGATTTCGAAAATCTGGACATTGATGACTTCAAATATCTCGGGAGTAAAAATGATCCTGAAGATCCGATATTAGTTATACCGAAAACAACGCCTGAAGACGGAATATATTACCGTATCCTTGTGTCCAATGGGATGGGCCAAAGGTCAAGTAACATTATTTGCTTGAAAGTCATAGGAGGTAAGTGCAGACTTCTGTTTGGGATGCACATCCTTCCTTTTACATAAGAACACGACCCACAATATGTCATTTTTGGCCTACCAATTTTCGAAAAATTAAAGAACACTTTAGAATAAATCTAATAGGATATTTTTTATCCATAACATGAGCCAAATTGTATTGCGCAATCGTTTCCTCACACCAGATGTATAAAGCACTCAAGTAAATGCCCAAACTTACCGCAGTCTGACGTTTTCCGGGAAAATCGCATAACTTTGCCAACTTCAGTCTATAAATTCACATGGGCCGTATTACTCACTACTCAATTTTGTAAAATAAAATTAAAATGCAGAGTTGAATGAATACTTTTTATGAAAAAAATTAACTCTTAATCAATGCAGTCACGTCGAAAAAAAAAAATAAAACAAAATTTGCGACGTCATAAGTGTCGTCTGGAAACGTCAAATTCCACAGAAGAAGTCATACATCTAACGCAGTTGATACGACTCAAAAAGAAAAATCAAAGAGGTGAGTTTTCATGTTGTTAATATTTATTAAATATATAAAAATTAATATCTAAGCGAGTAAATATGATAGTCATGTATTGGTTAAATGGTAAAAAGGTACATTTGTACAAGGGGAGGGAGGTGTTAGACCTATCGTGTAAACTTTCCTGTATGTTACATGTAATATATGATATATGTATGCTTGTTCGTTTGATTCCGATGTCCGTTCCGGTGGTTTTAAATGTACCGATTTCCTTACCTTTTGTTACATAAATTCTATTGTTTGAAACAGAATAAATGTCCGAATCAAACGTACAGTACAAACTTATACGGTATAGCCCGGCCTATATCCCAGTGTACATTTCAATTACATTGGCCCAACATGTATGCAGTATTACGCAGGGATGTGCGATATATCTACAGACAGCATGTTCTATATTGTATGAATTTGTCCATCGGTTGACACCATTTTACAAATCTTGTACTTCTATACAGTTCAAAGTTTCAATACGATATGAAGTCTGCCAACCGTGACTGTAAAGTTATGGCAACGTCGTAAATTAACAAAAGTCCGCATATTGCTGGGATTACGGCAAATTTGACACACGACTGTTAGCTTTATCTATTTTATATTAATGCAAGGTTAAGATAACGAACAGTGATCAATCTCATAACTTCTACATATATCGAGCGACAAGTATCCTCGGGGACAGACTGTCCACCAGCAGAGATACAAACTCGATGGTTAAATGCAAGGTGAAGATAACGAATAGTGATCAATCTCATAACTCCTACATATATCGAGCGACAAGTATCCTCGGGGACAGACTGTCCACCAGCAGAGATACAAACTCGATGGTTAAATGCAAGGTGAAGATAACGAACAGTGATCTCATAACTCCTACATATATCGAGCGACAAGTATCCTTGCTTCAGAAATTTAACCGTACGATATGCATGCATACAACTTAAAAACCCTGCTAATTTTTTTTTGGTATTTGAACTATTTAAATCTGTATATTCCCGTGTATATGCTTTGGATAAAACCTATAAGAACACACAAAAAGATTGTTTTTAATGAAATCAGTCACTTTAAATACATATCAAAATATATCTTGTTAAATAATATTTAACATAACTTGCGTTGAAATGTAGAGCATTCACTTATAGTTGTTTACTTTTTTCGATTGAAGGGCAATAACTCTAAAAGGAAAAAACTGACTAGTGATGGATCCAAGTTTCTTTTCGTTTCGTTATACATTATATGCATATATCAAACGTTTTAATTCATTTTTTAATATTCATTTTGTGCTATAGACAAGATTACTGTTGAAAAAATATGTTTTAAATGTTAAATTTTTTTTAAATAAAACAAAAGGTGAAACAGCAAAATTTAGCACCCCCTCCCAGGAAAATGAATCGCAACACAATTCTATTGATCATTCTCCTATTATCTATATTATTTCATTTATGGAGATGTGGTATTTTTGCAGCAGTTTTCCTTTTGGATTAGGAAAAGATTTACTTTTTCTTTAAATAAGGGAATGTTAAATTAATAGGACTTTGGAAGTCCATTAAAGAGACCCAGGTAAGGAGATTTCAGGTTCTCATGGACTATATATAGAAATGAATTAATCATGTAATATACATTGTTGTAAACCCCATATCCCCTCTATATCTCCCACTGACATAATCAACAAAACATTTGAAGATACACATTTTCAGTTAGTGAAAAAAATATATCAAATGTTTTAAATACAAGTTAATTGATTTAGAATTAGATTTTAGGAAAATAACCTATTAATAAGTTTTAACATGAAGACAAGATTTTCATCCAACCAAAATTGTATTTCAATTATTTGAAATAAATATTTCAGATATGCCAGGGAGTGGCCCCAAACACTTCATCTGTTTCAGCTGTCCACGGAGAGTAAAATCAAAACACAGGTTCAGGATTTCAAGTAAATATAGGACAGTGATCACCATCCTTACAGGGAGGAGACCTTCTGAGCATGATTTTTTGTGCAATAGATGCCAGTGTATGTGTTACTCCCGTATTAAACAGAAGAAGATTAAGCCGGTTAGGCCACAGGTTCAAGACAGTCCAGCACCATCATCATCAGTAGCAGCCATTCCAATTAGTCCCCCTTCTGTATCACTCCCATTCCCATGTACATCAAGAGGGCACGCTTCATGCTGTATCTGTAAGCGACCAAGTCCAAAGCTAGTTGTAGTACCCTTAGGAGTAAGACATCAAATTTTCATTTCTAAAGAGGTTATCATTCCTGCCGGGGCTCGCTGCTGTCCACATCATCTACAACAAGACATAAAAGAACTTGAACCTATTGCTGGCAACACCATGTTCAACAAAATAGGAGTGGCACAATTAATCAAGTTTTTGAGATCTGAAGTTTTGAAAAAAAGAAAAAAAGGTTGGATTTTGACAGCAGTGTAAGTCTAATGGACAGTGAGTACCAGAATCTCCTAGGAATCCCTAAAGCTGCGTTTGAGGACTTGCTGACATATGTTGAGGGAAAAGTCAAGGTAACTCCAGTGAGAACTCTCAGAACGAGTTTGGCCATTTTCTTAATAAAGCTGAGAGGTGGAAAATCCAACTGTATCCTGTCAACATTGTTTAGGATATCCAAATCCAGCATTCACAGAGCAGTAAAGACAATTCACACAGCGTTAATGAATGGTGGATTTGTCACTGGGAATCTTGGTTGTGGCCATGTGACAAGAGATATGATAATTCAAGAACACACTCGACCTTTAGCCCAATCCATATTTGGTGATAAAGTGTCCCAACAGGCAATACTTGTCCTTGATGGAACTTGCATTTATATAAATAAAAGCGGAAATTTTAAATTTCAACGACAGTCTTTCAGCTTTCACAAAGGAAGACCACTTGTGAAGCCAATTATTATTGTATCGACGACAGGCTACTTCATTTCTGTTTTGGGCCCCTACTTAGCTCGCAACAATGATGCTACCATTTTGAACCATATAATGCTCAGCAATATCGAGGACGTACTGAGATGGGTCAACGAGAATGATATCTTTGTGGTTGACCGTGGATTTAGGGATTTTTTGGATTAGCTCCAAGAGATGGGAATTTGTGCCAAAATGCCTACATTCTTAACAAAAGGAGAAAAGCAAATGTCAACTGAAAATGCTAACACCAGTCGATTAGTGAGTAAGGTAATGCCAGATAAAATACTTTTCAGTTTACATATTTGTTAAAATTTTAATTCATTTAAAGATTTTTAAAAATCCTCAAAAATGTATTGATTTCTAAGACTATCTGACACTTTTCTATACTTACACAGATTCGATGGGTTGTGGAGTCAGCAAATGCTAGGATTAAACAATGGCGGTATTTAGGGCACATCCTACCATCAAGTCAAATACCTTACGTCGGTGATTTTATGAGGATTGCATGTGCCATATGCAACAGGTTAGCAGCATTTTACAAAATTGAGTAAGAGACTAAGAATTCATGATCAGTTTTGGAATTCCTAGACAAAATGAATTCAGTTTTGAGAAAGTGAAAGATGTATAAATGCATATAGATCTATACATCAATTCACGATCGTTTTAGGAATTCCTAGATAGAAAATAAATTCAGTTCATTTTGAGAAAATGAATGATGTATAAATGCATAATTATAGATCTATACATCAATTTCATAATGTTGACTATAAGAATTTCAGAATATCAATAACTATCATTAAATATATGATTGTTGCAATATCCATAATTTCCTTAATCATGAAATATCTTATAATTTCCAGGTACTTAAAACCACTTGCCTGTGGTGACACCGAGGAGGACCAAGCCCTGGGAGCTAAAATGGTGTACCTCTCCAAGCAAGTGAATTCTCTCCAGCACCATGTGGAAGAAAACAAGCTTGATCGGCTTACAGTTTGCTGGAGGGAAGTAAATGCCCTGACTGACTCCCCCTGCCTGGATGAGGAACAGCTCCGACTTCTCACTTGTGGTACCTATCAGTTGCGTCTATCACCGTCATACGCTCAGGAGCATGTTGAGGGGGACTACATCATCCAAGTTCACAGGGAGGATCCAGATCTTCTACGCATAAAGCTACAAAGCAGGCATGTCTCATCAAGGACCTACTTATTGTGGATACAGTACGATATAGGTGAAATAAAAGCTTGGTACTGTAAGTGCAGAGCTGGTGCACGTGTTGTAGGGATATGTTTTGATGTCGCTGCTATCCTGTGGTATCTAGGGTATGCTCGCCATCACAGGGAAGAAATAATGGGTGTTCGAGACTGGAGGGAGTTTGTCGATGATGCCACACTAATTGATGATTCTGATAGTTCCAGCAACAGTGATGAAGGTGGACCAGAGGAGTAACATTTTCAGTTTAAGTATTGTATGTAATACTATATACATGTATGTATTATCTGTACTACTGCATTTGTATAATGCACATGATTTAAACTCAAGTAGTTCTTTGGTCATTAAAAATTATATTTGTGAAGTTTACAAATATCAGCTGACTAGCCCATAGCATGCATACATGTAGTTTTATTCCTAGAAATCTGTAGAATATGGAAACTTGTGCAAGATAAAAGACTTACTACCATTTTGACCAGTGACACATTTGTGTATTATATATATATTATATATGTATTATCTGTATCACTGCATTTTTATAATTCACATGATTTAAACTCAGGTAGTTCTTCAGTAATTAAAAATTATGTTTGTTAATTACAAATACATCAACTCATACCATGCACACATTGATTTTTAACAAGTAGTTTTATTCCTAGAAATCTGTAGAATATGGAAACTTGTGCTAGACAATAGATTTATTACCTTTCTTTACCAGTGATGTAATAAACAGGGTATTTGATTTTAGCAGAATAAATACTTATTATAAACTACTACTATTATTATTATGATACTTAACTGGTACATGAACAAACATGATTTCTAAGTGTTATTTTCTGTATAGATCTACATGGTACTTCTATTGTTGGGAAGATTCATCTAAATATTATGCAACAGGAAAATATATTTTATAAAAAGCAACACCAGTAAATACAGTAATATGTGTTTTAGCAGTGTTTTGTCTCTCTTAATGTTCACTTTTAAGTTGTACATATGTATTACTCTTGATTTTGAGTCAATCCTGAGGACACTTTGATTGTTTATTATTCAAACTGATATGAAAATAGACCAATTAAGATTATTTCTTATTCTGTGGCATTTACAAGCATGTATATACACATGTAAAATGCAATATATTATAATCCAAACATTTAAAAACTACAAAGTTTTAGGATGTCAAAGATATATATATATTCTATTTCAAATATGTATCTAGATCTAATTTTGTGAAATTGATTTAAATCTATATTAATGATTTTTAGATAACAGTTCATAATTTACGTTCTGTCGGGCCATCATTAATTTTTTTTTGGTTTGATGTACTCCGATCCACATTTTTCAAGTCGGGTAGGTAGGTCGGTATTTTTTTTTTTTTTTTTGAAAATCAGATTTACAAATTTTCTTATGTTTTCATTAAACACATAACGTTGCCAGACAGAATAGAGTTTAGAACATTCATTTTGTACACATTGTATATAATACACGTAAATCTTCCAATGTCTCCTGAAATTTACTCAGGATGTTTTGCATTCGTCACGGATGAGGACCTCTACAGTTGCTAAAAATAAATTAACACCCCTTTTTGTTACCACCGGTCGATTCCGACATTCATAATAGCAATCACTTAAACACTTTAATGTGATCCATGAATATCCAAGTGAATTGCATCATGACAGCAATTTACAATAAGTTTTAATATTACCCAATATAATTTTAATGCAGACTTGTCCGCATCGTTCAAATTGTTGTGACGATCGTGTTCCATTCGTGTGTCTCGGTTTAAGAGCAAAGTAAAAGTGCCGTTCACCTATTAAATTGTCATAACATTTAGATAATCCTATATCAAAATAATAAGCATGCCTTTTCAGAAATATAGACCATCAACTTAAGCGCCGACTCATGGTCCGCCATAATTTTGGTGCGCTATCCCACGTGATTTTTTTTTATCTAAATAACATGCATGACTTTCAAACTTTTATACATAAATACGATCAGGCCTCGACGGGGGAGTTCGTAGCTTCTTGTTATATCTTGTTGGTAGATAATGTGGTAATTTGGAGCTGTGATGCGGTATATTTGATCGTTCACATAGAATTTTTTTTGAAAAGTTCCCGGATTAACAAATGGTCATTATCAAAGTGAAAGTAGAACCGAAAGACGCCCTAAGGACATTTTGATATCAAGAATTATGTAAAACAACTAGTCCAAATAATAAAAAAAAATGGCATTAAGTTTAATACTAATTCGAAGAATGTCTATTTTCCAGGGAGCAAATAAAAAAATTTAAAATTTCAAGTGCAGAACAAATGATCGGGTCGGGGTAAATTTCACGGGTCGGGCGGAGTACATCAAACAAATCAATATTTATTTTAAGCCTCAGTCAAAAATGTACAGTATTGCACAAACACATAAAAATGTTGATTAAAATACTTCAGTATCTTTAGATGATTAATATGTATAGCAATATACAATTATTGATAAAGATATATACAGTAAGATTTTGTATAGTATCATTTTTCATATCGTATTTCAAAATCAAATAATAATATACTCATTCTGACCCCCTATATCGGTGTTGTGTTATCATTTACGCTATGAAATCTACATGTGCATGTAAAGAAAAATAACATTTGATACTTACTATTAGGTGACTACAGTACTTTTCCTTTAATCAGGTTTCACAGCAAATGCTTGTTGAACGTGTAATTCCGAGTAAATTCGAATTGAACATGTTTTGACGAGACGCGGTGTCAACTTAGTTCGTTACCATTGGTATCGATACTCGGTCGTTTTAATACCCCCCCCCCCAAAAAAAAAACCCACAAAAAACTATGGAATATGATATGAAACAGAATTGTTCCAATGATTCACTTCTTTCACCATGTAAATAGACTACATACGTACTATATTTATTCTTCTTATTATTTCAGTATTTTAAAATTCAAGTAAAAATAATTTAAAAGTAAAGTTGAACAATCACGGCTTTGAACATCATTTCCAAAATATTCCTTATTTCTATTTCCCAAATTTGGTAAAAAAAATGCTTATTATGATCATTGAATCAGTCATTCTAGCTATTTAAGTGCATATAACTTGATATATTCAGAAATTTATAGGTTCATGTACATTGTACATGGTATTGGAGGTTTATTGTTGTGACGTGTATCCCAAAATGTTAATTTTTTAACATTAAATACCAAAATATTCAACGTCATAGTAACAAAAAAGTATAGAATATATATAAAAAAAGAAAAACATTTCTAGAAAGCCTATATCCCGAAAATTATCATATACGAAAATTATCAATATCCCAGGCTAGGCCATTTTTCATGGTTCGTGGGTCATGTTCTTTGTAAGAATCACATTTACAGGAAGAAGTTATTCAAAAACTTCTACATAGAAAGAAAAATCATCTTGTTGTGGCCTTTATTACGACATTTAGATGTAACAACAACGTTTTATCTATTAACAATGATCGTTTTCATTCAAATGCAGATTCGATATATCCCAGTGAACTCAAAAGAAGACACCACAGAGTCTCCCACATCTGCTTTGTACTTAGCTATGTATTTGATCATAGATGTTAAAGGCAAACTAACAACTTGACTTTGTGACCAACGGGTTTTCTTCAGCTTCTTCATCGATTTATGTAGCAATATCAAATTATCACCTGCATATGTCTTTCAACTGATTAGATATGCAAGAGCCTGTTCTGCGTATGATCAATTCTTAAATCGAGGCAGGCTACGGACAAGCAAGTTGATTTTACAAGAGTTGCAACAGTCTCATTTAAATCGGTATTTCGCAAATTCGATGATCGTTATGACGATTCAGTTTGCCAATTCAACCTGTTATCGAGTTACTTGCTGTCTGACATGTTTCATACCTATTGTTAGATCGTTCTTTACACACTGATTTTGATTACGGATTACTCCGATTACCTGATCAAGATATAGGGCTCACGGCGGGTGTGACCGGTCCACATGGGATGCTTATTATTCCTGGGCACCTGCTCCCACCTCTGGTATATCCAGGAGTCCGTGTTTGCCAAAACTCTCTATCTGTATTGTTTATAGAAGTATTGAGAGTTGTCACTGTTCGTTATATTTACCTTTTCATTATATCATATAATATGCCTTATTTACAGATGTTCCGTCGTTAAATGTTCACCATGAAACAAGTGTTTTGGAGAGAAGTGTTACGTTGGTATGTAAAATGGTTCTGCCTATCAATTCGCCGAATGTTTCGGATGTCTGTTGGACAAAGGACGACATAAAGATTGACATTTTAAGAAACGGGGAAAAATACTCAGGAGGAAGTATTGTTGATCCCTCACTAACTATCAAAGATGTGAACTCCAACGATGAAGGAAGATATCAGTGTTGCGCATCGAATCTCATGGGAAACATGTGGAGTGAAAAAATTCATCTGGGTAAATCAAATAAGCATTCATCATTTATGCAACCTTATATGATAGGTACTTCTTAGTGTGTCCCTCTCATTTTTCTGAATATACCAATGAAGTAAAATTCTGTTACAGTGATTTAAAGCGGCTCTGTTGATTTATTTCATTATATTCGCAATTAGTCAGAATTTTTTAAAAACTTAAAGACGAATATGGAATTACAAATGCAAATTGGAGGGAATAATAGCTTTAGAAAGTAACAGTTCTTTATGGAATAAAATTATCTTTTATTAGAGAGAAAAATTTAAAAACATGTTCAAGTACTTACAATTCTTTATCCTTAGTTCAAAAATTCACCGTTGACACTTTATGGTTACAGCTTATAATCACTGTTTGCATGCGCCATTTTAAAATCAGTTGACGTAGAAATGGAACCCTGATAAAATGTACAGAAAATAAGTTACATTAAAATTAGATTTGATTGAAAGAAACTTTGATGTGCGTGACCAGTTTTATTGCGTAAAAACGTAACTTGACCCAAAATGAGGTACCATTTTTATCAAGCATCGACGGTTTTCTCTGTAACTTGTACAACAAATCAATATGCAGGGTTCATGGCGGGTGTGAAAGGTGAAAAATCTCGCTAGACACCTAATCCCTACTCAAGATTGTTTTATTCTAATAGGGTTCCTAAGATTGATCACTGTTTGTTATCTTCCTTTTTTGGCATGAAGATAAAAATTATTCTCTGGGAAAAAAGGACTTAGATATAAATAGGCATCACTGTCATGTATTTGAGGATTGAAAAAATATTTTGTCATATCTGTAAATGCTCGACATCAGAAATCGTAATAGCGTTTTAGGTGTATTTTTTAATCTAGGGAATCAGAAAACTTCACAATATCGTTGTTTGTGTTAAACTCTAAAAATAAAATAGAATTGGATGGCACATCTAATACAAAAATGCTGTTTTCCTAACGAAGTGTTCACTTTAGAGTTTATACACATAAAGAAATACAATGTCAGTCATATCATTATTTCGATAGGTCTACCTACAATTGAATTCGATAATCCAGACTTGAATGGACTTCATGAAGGAGTAACCTACAACGCTGCGATCAAATCCATTCCTGTTGCTCTCAGGGCTGAATGGAAAGTCAGACAAGAGCCTAGTGGAGACTTTCAAGTAATTGATACGCACAATCCGTTATACAGAGGGTCTACGGTAGCCTTGCCTCGTCCGAGGCTAGTAGTCAACATATACGGATCCGAACAGCTGCAATCATTTCAGCTTGAAGTTTTCAATTTCATTGGAAGTAGCAGAAGGGATACATATGGTAATTGAGTAACATCGTCATGTAAGATTTTAAAATGTATACTAGCCACATTACGTTTCTCCTTCTTGGGAGCCAGAAGGGTTTTCTGCTTCGTCTGTCTATCCTCACTCTATTCACCCGTCTTCAAAACTGGAAGGGTGTTTTATATACGTAATTTTATACTGTATTTTCACAATTTACAAAGCAATTACATATACGGTGACAGAGTGTATCTGTATTGTTATTTGATAAATATCATACCCCGACAAATCGGAGAAAAAAGATACTGTCTAATTTCTCTGCACATTGTCACAGTGTTTCTTTGATGTAGTGTGAATGCAATTGTAAAAACGGTTTTCTTGTTTCCTCAGATCAAATTATGGACAGTTCTGGGTCAAATATAAACCAAGGTAAGAAACCATACATTCTAGGGAGATAACAAAGAACTATATACTAGTAACTACATCAAGCAACATTAATGCTTCAATTTAGATCTTCCTATATCAGACTAACTCAATTTTTGAACCTTAGAATCAATGGGAAAAGTAAAAAATCCGAATTTTTAATTTTGATATTCTAGAGGTTTCAGATCCCTTGAAAAATTTTTACAAGAAAAGAGGGTCCACCGTACTGTTTGCCAACCTCAGTAACAACCTCGCAAAGTCAATTCCAGAAGACAAACTTGATGTACTCAAACACATTCTTCTTGGTAAGAAAGATATTTCTTATATTCAACCGCATCTGCATGTGGTGATATCTAGAATCCAATGAAAAAAGTTAAAACCCTCTACAGTTTCACATATATGTCAAACCAGAATCAGAACTGTTAATAAACTTTGTTTTGGTTCCTTTCTGCACTGATAAAATCAACCAATGCAATACCCATGAATAAGCATTGAAACGACAAAAACTGCGATTTGTATCTTTTCTGTGTGTTGTCTTCCGTCCCATCCAATAACTTTTAATTCATGTAGGTACATTAACAACAATGGTTGACGTATCATGACGTTTGACCTATACATGATGCTGAGGGGTTTCCATCCCCCTAATGGAAACTCTGTTTATGTGTTAATGTTCGAAAGATACGATTGCAGTGATGTGACACTCCTCAAGAATAAATTAATTACTTACGGTGACCTAAAAATCAAGTAGCAATAAAAAATGACTGCAGTATTTTTACCGAGGAAGACCTACATATATCCAATGTTGGGTAATTTCAAAAATAGCATCCAGTCCTTTTCCACAAAAGTCAATCTTCCACATAGAGATATCAAGTGAGTGGCTTGAAACCTTAGCTTATGCTACCCAATGTATTTATTCCTTTCCCATAAAAATCCCGAAGTTAATACCAGATGAGCGTCATCACTGAAACATTCATATGTCAAGGAGTGGTCCCATGTGAAGGTAATTCACTTCTGCAAGACACTTGTACCCATAGCCAGATGCTGAAACATCTTGGGTAGAACAATATTCTTGCACAACAACACCATGAGTTAAGGCAAAGGATGTATTACGAGAACCAACTGTTACTTTCAATGCTGTACATTGCTGCAAATCGGTGTTATACTACTAAACGTGAGCAAGGCTTTTAACAAAACTCCCAAATAAAGATTATCTTAAAAGATGTTCCTCTATGGAACTGGGGATACTTTGTTTAATTGCATTAACAGTTTATTGAGTAGTCATGGCTAGATAGTGGTGATTAACAACCACTCATCAGACCCAGTACCAGGTAACTCTGGAGTGCCCCAGAGATCTGTTCTTGATCCCCCACCTTTTCTTATACATGTATACAAAAACGATTTGCCAGAAAGAGCAAAATCAGCCACAATATTTTTGCAGATGATAGCTTTCTCTTCAGTGGACTCATTCATCCAACAACAGGATTTGAATGAGTGAGAGGAATGTGAATATCTAAATGAAAGGTGAGGATAACGAACAGTGATCAATCTCTTAACTCCTATAAGCAATACAAAATAAATAATTGGGCAAGCACGGACCCCTGGACACACCAGAAGTGGGATCGGGTGCCTAGGAGGAATAAGCATCCACTGTCGACTGGTCACACCCGCCGTGAACCATATATCCTGATCAGGTAAACGGAGTTATCCGTAGTCAAAATCAGTGTGAAGTGATAGGGGTTATTTAAAACCAACTACAACCCAATCCCATTTGATCGTTTTCAATAAAAGGAAGTACTTTGGTGTCGTATTGTCAAGTACAAACACATACAACAAATATATTTATGCAACTTCTGAGAAATCCTGCCGACCCATACCACAACAGTGTGTAAAACACTATTCAAGTCAATAGTGTACTATAACACGCCTGTATTGGATCCCTGTACAGTCAATTATATTGACTAGCTAAACCAAGCAAGGTATACTGTAGGTAACTGCAAGCAGTACCATCAAATGATTCAAGACGTAGAATGACCTACACTGATCACTGTTCGTTATCTTCACTTACAATACCGAGCAAATAGCAAGATGGTAATGATATACTGATGCACTAATGTTTGGGCCCGTAGACATACCAGCGTTCGATCTCGATGAATGAATATTCATTACCCATCGTAATGTTACACCGGAATTGAGTATAATACGCGGGTTTATCCGTTGTAAAGGGAGCACCCTACTAACTAGGCTATAACAACAACTATTTTTGATGTTAAGTAAATTTAAATCCGTAATTGTTTGCAGCAACTTGCTTTTATGGTATGGTCTCCATTTATTTGCAATGAACAATTTATACGATTGATGTCTTCAGTCTAACGTCGTATTCGATCTGACACAAATGACATGCACGTGCATCTATTTGAATTTTCATTGCATCTTCTTTTTAGGGCTAGGAGAAGTTGATATGGAATTAATAAAGAAGGTGAAATCTATCAGGGAAATGTTCATACTTCTTCAGGAGAATAAACTCTTCACACAGACAGATGTAATATTGATGCAGTATTTACTCAAACAGGCCGAGTGTAAAGATTTGAATAATGAATGCATAAAATATGCTAGAAAACAGAGATCACTGTGCTTCTTTGAAAAACCCCCAGGTACCATTTTTATAAGTAATACATTGCATGCTTTCTGAAAACGTTATTTGTTTTTATCTTTCAAGATTTTAATTACATATAGTCTTGAAAATAAATGAGAATTAGCCTAAGTGATTTTGAAAGGTCGCCGGGTATTATTTTTGTAAACAATACGTTGATGAATCTGTGAAAACATCATTTTTCGCTATTTTTCATTTGTTCAAGAGATTGATGATATATCTTTTTGAAAAACAAATTAGAATATACGCATTTCGCTGCAGACAATGGTTTCAAGCATGTACAGATCCACGTAGAAGGAGATGTTAAAGGATACTCAAACGAGGATATTCAGAAGATCAGAGAAACAGTTGTCGCTTTTCTGGGCTGCGAAGATAGTGATGTTGTGATAGATGGAATTCATCATGATAAAAGCTTTGTTGTAGTTCTAGCCATCAAGGAAACACTCGTCAACAACATGGTACATATGGATCAACAACACATTGAGAAACTCTGTAATTTCAAAGTCGACTATTTTATTTTGTACAACAAGACGTATAGCATGGAAGGTCTTCTGAAAGGTAAGTATTGACTCAGATTATCAAGAAAATTAGGAGTTGTTTTGTTATGTAATCGGTGTGAACAAGTGCAAGTTTGTTACCATTCTGTAGATTGTATAACAGTGCTTTATGTTCTGATTTTGTCCGAACACTTTTGTTAATAATTGGTTGGCTGCAGTTCAGTTTCAAATGACCAACACTACACCTTATACATGTTAAGTTTGTTGACCATCAGATAAAGTATTCTTTACTGATATATATTGAACATCTTTTACTGATATCAACTAAACATATCGTATATGCAAAGTAGAGGGGGGGGGGGGGCTCCGTGTCCGAGTGGGTCCGAGTGGTTAGAGCATCGCGCTCAAACATCATACAGTCTCTCACCTCTGTCGGCGCGGGTTAAAATCCCGCTCGCGCCGGTAAGTGAGAAAGTTTCCCAGTATACTTTCGGAAGGTCGGTGGTCTCTTCCCAGGTACATTGTATCTGGGTTCTCTCTTCCACCAATAAAAACTGGGCGCCACCATATAACTGAAAAATTGTTGAGTGTGGCGTAAAACATCAATCAATCAATCAAAGTAGAGGGGTACCTGTAAAATGCGAAACGAAATCGAAATGAAACAAAATCTACCGAAACGAAAATGAATCTGCCGAAACGAAAACTGTTGAAACGAAACGAAACCTACCGAAACGAAACATATTGTAGAATCGAACTGTGTAATCATGATAATAAAAATGGTATCTCAGGTCCCTGTGAAAGTTACATGTACCACATATAAATGAAGTTATCTTCCATGTTTATGTGGTCTTTCAGGTTGACTGATACATTTTTAAGCGGTCCTTCAGTTAACATCAAACATTGTTTGAAAAAAAAACTGGTGTCTGAGAATGTTGAAAGAAGGAAGACGTTTAACCTCTTATTCTATCTCTAACTGCTGAGGTGCGAAAATTTTCAATAATGGAAAAAATTAAATACTATACCAAACTATATGAATGTAATTTTGTGAGATATATATTATATATGTTTTATTAAAAATTATTATTGATATGCAACAGGCCCGTAGGAAGAAATTTCACTGGGGGGGGGGGGGCACCACACCAAAGTAATTTACGACAAAAAAGTTATATCGACAAAACCATTAGTAAAAAGATAACTGCATAAATATGTGCAAGCATTGAGGTGTGCGTCATGTACATAAATCTAATTATGTACATAGAATCTAATTAGTTTCCCAGAAAACCCCTCAATTTTAATTTTAAGTTTTGTTTGGTTTGTTTTGGAGAGAGGTGTTAAGGATTTTTAAAAATCTTTTGTTTTTGTTTATATCTTTATCATTTTTGTTATCAATCATTTCTGAGTCATAAGGTATTTAGTATTTGGTAAACTTTCCAAAAATCGCCAGTCTGTGTTCACTTTCACTTATGAACTCCTCAACTATTTTTTCTGGATTCAGTTCATCGGTCTCATTTTTATGAACATGCAATAAAAGGAAATTGTTTATTCGTATTTGGCTCATTGTTGATCTCAGTGATGTTTTCAATCTTTTCAAGGCGCTGAATGAGTGCTCACTGGTAGCGTTAGTTGCAGGAAGTACCAAAATTAGTTTGAGAATTTTGAGGATCTCGGCAAACATACTTTTTTCATTTGAATGTCTGAAAAATTCAACCACACTTCGTATATCTGGCGTAAAGTCTTTTGGCAAAACAGTATTTAGTATTATAAGCTGGCAGTGAAGATCCTTTGGCTTCAAATCTGTATCAAATAGGGTCGTGACAAAATTGAATTCTTCTTCAAACGTTTGACCTGTGCAAGCCTTAACTACGAGGTTTTAAAAATTAACATAAGCTTTGTAACCTGGTTGGTCAAATCTAGATTTTATGCCAGCTAAAAGCAGATCTAATGCCTCGTAGAAATCTTTCCTATACATATCTGCACACGATGAAAAAGTATGTGCTGCTGTCCCATCATCAAGTTTACGAGGAATTTTGCGTTTTCTAGGAAGAACAGGATCATCGATGTTCATCTGTTTTGCTTTTTCAACAACTTCCTCGTAAAACTGAGTGAAGATTGTCTCATCTCGGAGACTTTGCAAAGCACTCATTGTCGTTTATGCCATTTTTTAACCATCACTCGCCGAGCGATTTGGAGCCTGCCGAGCCCTTGCCAAATTATCACTATAACGTAAACGTTTTTCACTCAGTAAACACCCAAAGAAGAAATCAAACCTGCACATATAAGCAGCCACTCCCCTAATTCTGTTTCTCATTTCTACCTCACGCACGTATTGGAGGCTTTCATCTCAAACATTTCTTAGAATTTCATAGTTTGACAAAATGCTCAAAAATGTGTTGGGCTTTTATTGTCCATCTTGTGGGACACAAAACCCTTATTCCCGCTGACGTTGTCTCTAGATTTGGGGCATTTTTTAATGTATTGAAAATCATCTCCCTTCTTGGAGATTCTTTAATCAACTTTGTTATATCCTTTGCAATGTCCAGGGTGTCTCTAAGCAACTTACATCCCTTAATAGAATCACTGCAAGCTAGGTTAAGAGGATGACCATAACAGTATGTGTAAAGGGCTCTGGGTTCAAGTGCATGAATTTGTGTTGCAACACCTGTCTTTGAACCAGCCATAGAAGTAGCCATGTCATAACACTGGCCTCGTACTTTGTTGATAGGCAGATCGAACCTCAAAAGGGCATCTTTAATTGCTAGGGTTATTGAATTAGCCCCAATGTCAGAAAGACAGTACATCCCTAATAAATCTTCATGAGCGGTAAAATTTTGATCAACCCATCCAATGCATAAAACAAGTTGCTCTTTGTTGGAAATATCTCGTGTTTCGTCTGCCATTATTGAAAAGAATTCAGACGATTTGATGAAAGCAACAATTTGTCGCATAACCTGCAACCCCATCACCTGCAAAATTTCATTTTGTATATCTGGAGCAACATATTTATTTTTCTTGCGTTGTAGCCATTCCTGAAGCTGGGGATCGCGTTTAACTTCTAGCATGAGAAGTTGATTAAAGTTCGAGTTTTTATCATCTTTGTCACCCCAAAGAGCAATTCCTTGTCGAGCAAGAAACTTCAAAGTTTTGTGATTTTAAGCAAATTCTCTCTGTTAGACTTCTTCTCGACTTCGTGCGTCTTTGAAAGACATTCTCCAACATCTTTAATCTCCTCCTTTATCGTGAACTCCCTTTCCATTACCTCTTTATGGCAATCACTTTTCTCGTGTGCGGCGAATTTTGTGGTTGCTTTTTTGCCAGTTTTTAAAACCACTTGATATGAAAGCTTTTTCTTTCTTGTGACAACTGAGAGTCTTCTTCTGAAATGATTTTATGCAAGGAAAACAGAATACAACATCTTTGATTTCTACATAATGTAACCAAGACCACCGATCAAACCAGGAGGCATTGAAAGATCTCATCTTTTTACCAAACCTTTTTGCTGGAAAGAAAATATTCCGTGACTGATTTGGGGTACTACCGATCTCTGGTGTATGCCATTTTTCATGTACAACCTGGGCCTTTTGAACTGGTATTTCTGAGATATCATCTTCTGAAGAAGAAGAAGAAGAATCAATAAAGGAAGCAACCTTAACATGTTTGTCTGTTTCTTTGTTTGCAGTTTCACCCAATACGGAACTTTTGGGATATGCCTGAACGACCGATTATATTTGACGTTTATACACCACGGTCACGTGATAATAACCAATTGTAGGGCAAAGTTGACATCGATACATATGTTGTTTCGCTAACAGACGGTCCATAAAGAGCTATGCGCAGTATCACGATGGCGATCCAAGTCATTATTGGTGCTTAGTACCTGGGTGTAAATTAGATGGAAGGAAAAAGGCACATTTAGACGCGCACCATTGGATGCAAGGCGTGAAGTTTTACCGATATCCTCAAGATATTCCCTAGATTTATTTCCCGCGCCGACTCGCATAATTTAATCAATTGTATTTTCCTATAAAATGGTTGTAGTGATTCCTTTCTTTCAAAGATAGCATTTAAATGCAGGAAATTGATAGCAATTGAAATATTCCATGTTTGTTTACTTAGTTGTTATTGTAATCCGGAAGTGACATGCCCTACAATTAAGTTCAACGCGCGATAAAAGTCAGAGTGGATCCGTATCTCGAAAGTCGCGAATTTACCTGTTTCAATAGACTCCTCATTTGTGTTAGACTCCAAGAGTGGGGAAGGACTATCTTGTGATTGTTTTGGTTCAAATGAGCGATGATGTTCAGAATCCTCAAAGGATAACCTCGAACGCTTTGAAAGAGGTTCCTCATGCTTGTGAATACAGGCAACAAAATGATTAGGTGTCCAACCATCTATTTTTGTAGCAATTGTTTGAGTCCACATGATGTGGATAGCATCCTGATATTCTTTAGCATCAGCACGGTCAAGAGGAACAATAAGCTGATTATGATCTTGTCTGTTTACACCAGGGTTTTGTACCTCGGGGAAAATCGACATGATTGGTTTCTGCAAAACGTTAGAAGCTACGAACACATGTAAAAGGCTTGAATAGTAACCGTTCTGGGTTGTTTTTATTGTTTCCTTTTGTAACGAAGCAATCAAATCACCAGTAATTAAACACTCTTCTGACAGGGAACTTTCAAAGACATATTGAAGTGAACTTTTGTTTGTGGACATGGTCACAAAAGTGTTTTCATTCGTGCAGTGCTTCAGGTTTAAACAAGTTCAAACACAATTCGTACCCTCATTTCCTTACAATTGTTCTCATGTCCAAACACAAAAAAGAGAGAGTTCTGAATAAACAATTCCCATCACCATATATCTGAATCGGGAGAAGCTCAGAAGGAGCATCATTTGGATAAAGCTCTGAGGAAACAGCATCTTTTCGAATATTCGAAGTTGGGACATTAGGTATGCTTGTTGGAATAGGATATTTCTTAAAAATTTGCCCTTTGAGTCTAACAAGAAAACTTAGTGCTCTCCATCCCTTTTTTCCTGCATTCCTTGCTTCTTCGTGCACTTTTTCGAAAAATACCGTTCTTTCGTCCGTCTGGGATTGTGAAATATAATCAAAGTTAAAACTGTGCGGAAGGTTGATCTTACACTGATACGATAGTGTCTACTCTTGGACCAAGAATGAAACAGGTCTTGACAGCCTGAGACTTCACAAGCTTTAAAAAAGTTGTTACACGTCATGACCTACGTCACATTGGGGGTGTTAGGTCACTGATAAATAGTACTTCACACATTGTCGGGTTTACCTTTACCATAAAAACTGTGATGATAAAAAAGTCAACAATTCACCATATTAGCTTTACAAAAATATTTTAAATATATACAAACGTTGAACTGGTATTAGGGCAGTTGGGCATAGACATTTTTGTATCAAGACGAAGTTTCTATGAACAAGCTATCTAATGAATTATTAGACCTTGAAAGTTAGTCAAGGTCACACATATTAGATACTTTTTGATCAGTCGTCCCTTGCGAGATTTTTTCACTCGTATGAGTCGTCAACAAATACCGGTACAGGACATTAAACGACACTAGTGTCGGGCACTTGGCAAAGGAACAGTCACTACATATCATAGGTTTGACGCCAGATGCGGAGCTGGGAACGAGAACCGAACCATTACCTCATGATTACGACCTTTTGGATGATGCCCTAAGAAATGTTAAGGCATTAAGTGCTTTTCATAATATTTTTTTTATTTAAGCTGAAGAACATTCACACTGACTGACTCTGAGTCTCATTGAATTAAATGAACTTTCTACTTAAAAATAATTATACATTACACTATATGTGAATTTTACTACATGAATTTTTTTTGGAAAAATATTGGGGGAGGGGGGGGTACGCCCCCCCCCGTGTTCCCCCGGTTCCTACGGCCATGTGCAGGGTGTCTAAAGATATCGCTCTATATATTTCGGGTGTTGCTAAAACGGGGAATTGAAAATTGGACGGAAAACGGAAAATATGTTATGACATAATATCAGGAGGAGGTCAACATTTCGTAAAATCAAAATGCTTCTGAACAAGGAAAGCAGAAATTACAAAGAGAACGGGAAAACAAACTCAGAATCCACCGTTTGACATACTATATACATGTACAAATACACAATATCCACATGTATATATAGGTTTGTCTTTACAGCGAAAAATATTGAAACGTGTTTATATCCAAAGGCGGATCCAACACAGGCGACCCCACCCTCGTATAGTGTGTTTCACCAGATTTCTGACATGTGAGACTGTAACTCTCCGTTCTGAGATTTATGGATCCGAAATTCATTCCACATGGTATTCATAATTTAATCAACTTCGAATATGTACTGTGTGCTTACTCACCTCCCCCTTTCCAACTTTTAAAACTTTGTATCAGTCAACCCGAAAGTCTACATCAAATGGAAGGCGAATTTTATTTTATTCATAATTGGCAACTTTTACAAGGGCCTGGGATACCATTTCTACTTATCATAATTAATAGAGTTCGGTTATACAATCTGTTTCGTCTTCGTAGGTTTCGTTTCCTTTCGGTGGGTTTCGTTTTGGTAGATTTCTTTTCGTTTCAATTTCGTTTCGCAATTTGCTGGTACCCCAAAGCGATGGTAATAAATCATTAAATGTTTAAAGGCATGCGTGTGTATGGAAATTGACAACACATGCAGTTTAAGATTCGAATAGGCATTGGTTCGGGAGTATGTTCTATTAATATTTCATATAAAGGAACATAATTTTCTGAGAAAAGATCGTTTTTTTTTTTAATTCATTATATTTTTAAATATGATAATATTTTTTGAAACGCAATTGTTTCGTTGATAAACATTGTTTTCTTACATCAATCGGATACTAGATCGGTAAAGTTCGCTACTAGTAACTAGCTACTAGTAACTGACTACCTAAACAGAGACAAGTTGGCTACTAGTAGCCAGCTACTTGAACCAGGAAAAGTTAGCTAATAGTAGCCAGTTACTAGTAGCCAGTTACTAAAAGTAAGAAAAGTTGGCTACTTGTAGCTAGCTACTACGAAATATAAAAGTTATAATTACTGATAGCGAGCTACCAGATAAAGGTTGCTGAGTTTGAAAATTATTATCTATCAGGTTTATTTCTAAAGATGACAAGGAGTCGTATGAAATTTCATACTCAAATTTTCCCAATTACATAACTATGCAATGCAAAATACGAATAAACATTTCGAGCTGAATGTTTACTTTGAAAATGATTCGGATTGAATTTAGACCTTTAATCATTTGATATACCATCCATTTTGAGATATCAGCTACTTTTACAATTTGATTCGAGTTACCCTGAAACTTCAACATTTGTGTGAATACCGTAAGGAACTTTGTGTTTGTGTTTGATATTTGACGAATTTACGACTATATAATACCTATGACAAGAAGTGATATAGGGTTTCTTATTTCTGTGTTTATAAGTCTATATCTAAGTAACTTACAACGATACGTATGACGAGTAGTGACATTGGGTATCGTGAGATGTCATAAATTTACTGATGTCACCCTTAAGGAAGTCAACTACTTATACCTTTCGATTGCAGGTATCCTGATATTTCAAGTTTTTCGTACATATCTTAAGGAACTCTGTGTATGTAATAAATATCTGACTAATTATAACTATCCACGTGAGGAGAAGTGATATTAGTTATCGTGATGTGCCATCGATATTTAGATATCACTCTTAAGGAAGTCAGCTGCTTATACCTTTGGATTGCAAGTAACCTGAAATTCAAGTTTTTTCGAAAATATCTTAAGGAACACTGTGTTTGTATTAGGTATCTGACTAATTTCCCCTTGCACATATGACAAGGAGTGATATTAGGTATCTTGATATGCCACCAATTTTCAGATATCACTCTTAAGGAAGTCAGCTACTTATAGCTTTTAAATCAAGATGGCTAACATCACTCCTTGGCATATGCGCAATGGTAAATTAGTCAGCTATCTTATACAAACACAAAGTTTCATAAGATATTTTCGAAAAATCTTAAAGTTTACGTTACCTTGAATCAAAAGGTATAAGTAGCTGACTTCGTTAAGGGTGATATTTGAAAATTGATGGCATATCAAGATACCTAATATCACTCCTTTTCACGTGGATAGCTGTAAAACTAGTCAGATATATAATACAAACACAGAGTTCATTAAGATATTTGCAAAAAAACTTGAAATTTTAGGATACCTGCAATCAAAACGTATAAGTAGCTGACTTCCTTAAGGAAGATATCTGAAAATTGATGGCATATTAAGATACCTAATATCACACTTCTTCCCGTGGATAGTTGTAAATTAATCAGATATCTAATACAAGCTCAGAGCTTTTTAAGATATTTTCGAAAAAAAACTTGAAATTTCAGGATAGCTGCAATCAAAAGGTACAAATACCTGACTTCCTTAAGATAGCATAAGAAGATACCTAATATCACTCATTGTCATATGTGTAATGGTACATTAATCAGATATATCATAAAACACATAGTGTCTTAAAATATTTGCAAAAAGCGTGAAATATTAGGTTACCTGAAATCAAAAGGTACAAGTAGCTGACTTCCTTAAGGGTGATATCTGAAAATTGACGGCATATCAATATACCTAATATCACACCTCTTCCCATGCATAGTTGTATATTACTCATATATCTAATAGAAACACAGAGTTCCTTAAGATATCTACGAAAAACTTGTAATTCCAGGATACCTGAAATCAAAAGGTATAAGTAGCTGACTTCCTTAAAAGTGATATCTGAAAATTAGTGGCGTATCAAGACACCCTATATCACTTCTTGTCATATGTATAATCGTAAATTCGTCACATATCTAATACAAACACAAAGTTCCTTACGGTATTCACACAAATGTTGAAATTTTCAAAATAAACACTCAGCTGAAAAAGTTTTTTCGTATTGTGTTATGTAATTGGGAAAATTGAGTATGGAATTTAATACGACTCCTTGTCATCTTTAGAAATAAACATGATAGATAATAATTTTCAAACTCAGTAACCTTTATCTGGAAGCTAGCTATCAGTAATTATAACTTTTATATTTTGTAGTAGCTGGCTACTGGTAGCTAACGCTTCTCTCTTTTAGTAGCCAGTTACTAGTAGCTGGCTACTAGTAACTGGCTACTATTAGCTAACTTTTCCTGCTTCAAGTAGCTGGCTACTAGTAGCCAGCTTTTCTCTTTTAAACTAGCCAGTTACTAGTAGCTGGTTACTAGTAGCCATCTTTAGCGATCTCAGATACTTGCAATTAAACATGTGGTAAAATACAAGATGTGAGTAGGATGACAGTTTTTAATTTAATTTATTAAAATCGGTTAGCAACGGTTTCCTTGTGTTGCTAAATCGAGGAACGGAACATATTTTATGTAATAATAATAAACTGTATGAGAAGGTTAGCATTTTGTAAAATCAAAATGCTTATGAGCGAGGGAAGCAGACATTACAGAGATAACGGAAAGACATGTTTAGAATCTAACGTTTCATATACTTCACACACACACACACACATACACACACACACACACACACACACACACATATATATATATATATATATATATATATATATACATGTTTAGAATCTAACGTTTCATATACTTCACATATATATATATATATATATATATATATATATATATATATATATATATTAAAAGAAATAGAATAAACAGTACACAAAGTTAAAAATTTAACGCAAGCGCTTTCATTTTATAATCCTCAGGCGTTCCATTTTAAAATAGTTTTGAAATGGTTTGACGTCATAAAGGCGTCCTAACATTTCACGTACATAACGACGTCATAAACGAATGAAGGGAAAAGGATTTTACGTTAAGCATATTATGACGTCATAGATAATAACAGTAAACATATTTTACAGTAAGCTATTGAGAGCCGGTTTTAAAGTCTTAATAAAGTGTCTTTCTTTTTCTCGTCGGGAAATAGTATTTTCTGTATACAGTTTATAAAACGGAAATACACTGAATTGTCCGTGGCCACACACATCTATATGTTCACTAACTCTAATTTTTCTGTATTCGGGTGCTGAAATGTGTTGTTTATGAACTCGTATACGAGTTCGCAGAGTAGTTCCAGTTTCACCGATATAATGTTTTCCACAGCCAGCACATGTTATAACATAAATTAAATTTTTGGTGGAGCACGTCATATCTGAATTAACCGTAAATTCCTTGTTGTTAAATTCGAACGAATTTCCTTCCCTTAAGTATGGGCACGTTCCGCATCGCCGATCGTCACATTTGGTAACGGTGAAAATTTTTATACATATATAATCGCATCACAATATATTACTAATTTTTTCAAACATATTGATATCTATATGTAGCTTTTTGTATACATGAGAGTACATCTTTAAAGAAGTTTTAATATCCATGTATATATTTTCGGTACTTTCTTCAATTTCTTTGATTCTATAGTATATCTTGTATTTGTAAATAACACTTGCTATAGTAGAAATTACGTTATTCAAAATGACAATTCTGTGGTTGTTTTCAAAATAAAATTCAATAAGAATGTGTTTCCATTTGATGTCAAATTTGACAACCTTTGACGTTATTTCCCATATTGTTTTACATTTTCACAAAAATAAATCAAGTGTTCATTGTCTTCAACATTTTCTTTACATATTCCACACATGTTTGATTCGGTTTTCTTTATTTTCATGAGAAAAGATTTGTTACATAGAAGATTATTGAGAAGTTTAAAATTAAATTCTGCTACCTTTTTTCATACATATCTACGATTTTGTTTTTGTAAATGACACTCCAGGAGTTTTTCGTACAGTTGACCCTCGAACTATTCACCTGCTTATTAACATACCTTGTCCTTCTAAATTAGTGGCTACTCGTGCACTGAAATAAATTGCTTAAAACTAACAACTTGCCAATAAACTAAACATTGAAAACCCTGGTAATCTAAATCATTCACGTACTACCAAAATACCAAGAAAGACGTTTATGGCTAGAAATAAACAAATATATATATATATATATATATATATATATATATATATATATATAGAGAGAGAGAGAGAGAGAGAGAGAGAGAGAGAGAGAGCGAGAGAGAGAGATATATTGTCATATCTATATGAATATGGGAAGTAGGTTTAGTCATTCTTAACTTATTTCTTTTACATACTCCATAAAGGATCTTGAGATACCATTTTTGTCAACCTTACAAGGTACAAAGCTGAGGTTCTCCCCTACACCCCTCTTCTATACATTCTGCATGCATAGTAGTGTTACAATCCCCATTAGAACGATTGTAGTAGTGACAAAAATTCACGTTACCAGTAACGAATCCAGATTTTTTTCTTAAAAAGAGGGTAGGTTGGGAGCTAGTAGAAAAGTAGATGGCAAGATTGCCTAAACTTTCGTGACAAAAATAGCTATTGGTATAAATATTCCTCACTCTCCTAAATCGTGGAGTTAGTTTGGGTTGAGACCATTTCAAGACAGCACCTCACCATTCTTCGATCTTCGATTTCTGAAATCGTAAGTCAGTACTCAACTTTGAATTCTCTCCCCTACTATTAACTCGTCATTTCCAAAGGAAAGATGAAGATACCAAACGATGAACGTCCAATCGCACATCTCCTATAAATAATATAAAATTAAGAGTAGGGTAAGTACGAATCTCTGGATATACCAAAAATGAGACCAGATACTTAGCAGGAATAAACATCCCTTGTCAACCGGTCACACTCGCTATGGGTCCTATTGTTTAGCCTGTCAACGGAGTAATCCGTAGTCAAATTAGTATGTAATGAATTACCTAAAATTCAATACCAAACACGTCAGACAGCATTTGACCCAATGACAGTTTTCATTGGGAAATTAGATCGTTATAGGGACTATATAATATACGAAATACTCACTTTAAAAGAGACTTTAAACACTTGTGACACAGTGATCAATCTCATAACTTCTACAATGATTGCAAAGAAGAGTTGGACAAACGCGGATCCTTGAACACACCAGAGGTGGGATCAGGTGCATATAATGAGTAAGCATCCCCTGTCGACCGTTTACACCCGCCGTGAGCCCTATGTCTTGATTTGGTAAAAGGAATTACCCTTAGTCAAAATCGGTATGAAACACGTCAGACAGCATTTGACCCAATGAGAGGTTTTATTGACGAACTAGATTGTTATAACGACCATAGAATTTGCGAAATGCTGACCTCAATCGAGACTCTTGAAACCCCTGTATCATCAACTTGTTTGTCAGTAACTTACCTCGATTTAAAACCTGACTATATGCAGAATAAGCTCTTGCATATCGAATCAGTTGAGATATATAAACACCATATGCAGGTGATAATGTAATATTGCTACATAAATATGGGAAGTTGACGATGGAGAAGCTGAAATCACCCCATTTATCATACAGTTGAGTTGTCAGTTTGCCGTTAATGTGTACTTTCAATAAAATATCTAAGTATGAAGGAGAAGTGGACGACTCTGTGATGTCCTTTATTTCGAGCTCACAGGTATATATCAAATCGACATATGAATGAAATTTATTATTGTTTAAAGACAAAATGTCATCACTATATCGAAATGTCGAATTGAAGACCACAGGGAGAGATTTTTTTCGTCTCAAATAGAAGTTTTTGAATAAATTCTGTTTCATATGAATATATAAACAGGTCAGCTAACAAAGGAGCACAATTCGTGCCTATGGGAATTCCAACAGACTGTTGGAAGACCTGATCACCAAAGACCACGAAGATATTATCAATGAGGAACTCCAGCATATTTTTTATTTCAACTTCAGAGTACTTGTGCATGGAATCAGAGTGGTGTTTAACAAAGGAAGTTTTGGAATGATTGATCACTAGATATGAATATCTCCGTTTTCCATTTTTGTTGAAGAAGTGGAAAAAGCATAGTATTAAAAATAGTCAACAGTGCATTGTTTGACATAAAAATACGGTTTTTTTTTCTCGAAACGCCAATTATCTTGAGTATCTTGATCCTGATTGTTTCTATGAAAGGTGAAGATAACGAACAGTGTTCAACCTCATAACTCCTATAAGCAATACAAAATAGAGAGTTGGGCAAACACGGACCCCTGGATATACCAGACATAAAATCAGGTGCGTAAATATGCTTACTCCTATTAGGTACCGGATTCCACCTTTAGTGTGTTTAGGGGGCCATGTTTTCCGTATGATTGATTTTGTATACTTTATAGGAGTTGTTGTCTTGTCTTCAGGCTTCTTTAATGGTAACTTGTTGAATCTTTGTAGTATATTAGATAGTGGTTAACTTTCGTTATTTTATTGGCTTATTATCTCTGTCAAAGGTCCACCTTTTTGGAGATTCTTTTTCTAATCGGAATTTCATATGACTCACAATGGGAAGGTCTTTGGTGACAGATATTTTCTGTATATTTTGTTGTAAAGTACGAGGTAATAATTTGTCTCAGAAGTGTAAGGAATTACAAACAATAACTATATGTGAGTAAATGCACTCCGTGAGCAAGTCCCAATAAATTAAGAAATGTTAAACGCGTTCACATAAGGCGATTAAACAAGTGGATACCGTTTGGAACATTGTCCCAAATCACACATGTAGTAAAACAGAGGCATCCTAACAACCAGACATGTCTTAAACGAATTAGAGCACGACACTTGTAATGAGGCATTTAGTCAATTACTTGCATAATCAACTGATCAAATCACTCTTGTTTTTGTGTTTACTGTATGCAACAATACGTGGGGTTATGATTTACATAATTCATTGTTTTATGCAATTCCAATATTTCATAATTCGTTTCCTTAACTCCTTTATACATGGGCTAAACTTGGTGACCATAACATTTACATATATTTAGTATCCCTTTTCTTCTTTCGTCATTTTCTGAAGGAATTAACACATTTCTACAAGCTCAATATATCTTGGATGGACTCTGCAACACTTGGTACCGTATAGCAGGTTTTATTTCGCTAGTCTAAAATTTGGTGATATGTTGACATATTTAGCCAGTGAAATTTTAGCGGAAATCTATCTAACCGCTAAGATAAGCGAAATCTATCGCCCCGCTGACACAAAACCGCTATACGATATCAAGTTGATAATTCATATACTTTTTGTTCAAAATATATACAGAGGAAAGTGAAAGTGATTTCAGCATATTCTAGAAATATTTTCAAAAACACTTTGAAATTGCACATTACTAAATATAGTAGTTTACATTGTCAATTTTTGAATTGATCCAGGTTTTGTGACTAAGCTCTCTTTGCTTGAAGTTCTTAATAAGGGGGGTGGGGGTAGTTTAAAAGCAAGATACAAAAGAAATTAATAGAATGTGTGCGTGCCTTGTTCTGATTTTACGAGAGATTATAATTTGTGTAGTGTATACCATTATTAAAGGAAAATGCACACCAATTTGCTTTTTCAATTGTTTTATATGTAAAGCACTTTATAGTAATTGCCTTAATTAGATAAAACACTATATATGCAGTAATAATATTATTAATAATAATGATAAAATATATCAATAGATATGGATTCCAGTAAGAATTTGATTTTTTTCATTTTTGTAAATTTTGAAATGTACATGCATAAACTGTATATTGTCTGTAAGTATGCAAAATGTATATAATTATTCACAGATTAGGTCTAACATACAAATGACATATTGCTTTGAAAATATATCTAGAAACCCATAATATGCAAAATATAATTACTCTGGTTGAAAAGATAACATTTTCGTCTTTTTTACTCCTCCTTTTCATTCAGGTTTAACACGTTTATTTATTCAGAATATTTATTTTTGCACGCACGAAACGATGATTAAGTCCGTTATTGTAAGCTTTATGGTCGTTATAACGATCTAGTTCGTCAATACAACCTCGCATTGGATCAAATGCTGTCTGACGTGTTTCATACCGATTGTTAAGCCGTTGTTGGCACACTGATTTTGACTGCGGATAACTCCGTTTACCTGATCAGGATATGGGGCTCACGGCGGGTGTGACCGGTCAACAGGGGATGCTTACTCCTCCTAGGCACCTGATCCCACCTCTGGTGTGTACAGGGGTCCGTGTTTGCCCAACTATCTATTTTGTATTGCTTGTAGGAGTTATGAGATTGATCACTGTTCGTTATCTTCACCTTGCATCAAGAAGAGACATGTGTCTGAATATAGAATAATGTACACTTTCTCTATACTCTTACTGGTTTTCTATGCAAAAAAAAGAAGAAAAGAAATGTGAATGAATATGGAATTCCCACCATGAAGTAAAACTATACAGTCTCTTTAGCAAGTGTTTTCAGAATATATACCGCATATTGTTTAATACCGTACAACGTATATTGAGTATATTTTAGCAAATATATCAACTGATGAGTCATGTATTAGCTGATTCAAGTTCTCTAAAAGAGCTGCATGCAAACTTCACATTGTTTTTATATCACACATTTATGTACCGTTGAAAACCATGTATCTCATATGCTCAAAAGGGTCCTGCTTTTAAAAAAAAAAAATCTACGAGATATGTTCTATCAATTAACATTCAAAGTTTACAACGCCTAATTAAACCAGAGAAACTAGATGAAGTATGCTATAAAATACAGAGCTGTATATCATTCTAACACGGTTATAACATAGATCAAAGCAATGCCGCGTCCATTATTTTCCAATACACGTTACGTCATCCAAATATTATCAAAACTTTGATCAATGGAAAATTTACGCGAAAAATAAATATATGTGTTTAAAATATTATTGGGAC
This sequence comes from Ostrea edulis, assembly GCF_947568905.1. Taxonomy (NCBI): domain Eukaryota; kingdom Metazoa; phylum Mollusca; class Bivalvia; order Ostreida; family Ostreidae; genus Ostrea; species Ostrea edulis. Next base: position 31,663,826 of record NC_079170.1, read on the forward strand.
CGTGAGGTCGTGAATTCGAGCCCCGCTCGTGCCATGACCGCTTCAAACCAAAGACGTTAAAATAGATAGTGATTGCTCCTTCGCCAAAGCGTTCAGCTATTAGAAGAGAAAATCACGGATCTTTCGGATATGTCCTTAAAATCGGAGATCCCGTGAAGCGACAGGCGATGGTAAATGGACTTCGTCATAATTCAAATTTTCATAGAATCAACTCCTACATGCATTTACCAGTACATACATGTACATACCTTAGTAAGACAAACAATGTTTGTAACTGAATTTTGACAACGATTCCGCCTCTTCATTATTCCAGACATAAGGTCATAATTTTGAGCTCAGTCATCACGTCAGACCTTTTGCGTTAAGTTCACCTTGCCAACGTTCGCACTAGAGCCAGGATTCAGCACGATGATTACAACCTCGGTGAAGTTCATACACTGGGTAGATTCTTCCCTTTAAAATACTTTTGTTATGAAATCCTTTGTTATTTTAGGTTTTATATAAAAGAGAGTCCACTTGTATTTTTAAAACGTTACCAGTAGGTGTCCAATAAGTTGACAAAGACTGTCCATTATATTGAATAAAGCGCAGATACTGTCTGTTCTTGAAAATAATGGACAGTAATTGTCAATTTATTGGACAATGCCAGATAAACCAAGTAAGTTATTAGGCGTCTACAGGTAGGCTGAAAATAACAGAAAGACAACTGCTTCGATACGGAAGAGTTTGTTCTGTGTATAGTGAGTTTTAAATCGAGACAAGCTACTGACAAGCAAGTTGATAGTACAGGGGTTTCAACAATCTCGATTGAAGTCATCATTTCGCAAATGATATGGTCGTTATAACGACATAGTTCATAAATATAACATATCATTGGGTCAAATGCTGTCTGACGTGTTTCATACCGATTGTTAGGCCGTTCTTGACACACTGATTTTGATTACGGATAACTCCTTTTACTTGATCAGGATATAGGGCTCACGACGGGTGTGACCGGTCGATAAGGGATGCTCACTCCTCCTAGGCACCTGATCCCACCTCTGGTGTGACCAGAGGTCCGTGTTCGCCCAACTATCTATTTTGCATTGCTTATAGTGGTTATGAGATTGATCACTGTTCGTTATATTCGCCTTACAATTAACAATGTAACTATAACTGCAACCATGTATATACCAATATACCAGTGGTAGAAAATGACGTGCAGAGTTTACTTCACTTTGGTGTTAAAATTATATATATATATATATATATATATATATATATATATATATATATATATATATATATAGGCATCATTGAACACTAGAATGTTCAATTATTTTTATTTTTATATCTGACGCAGACGGGGCCATGGCTGACGTCCCAGGACCCTCCACCGCTCCTTACTTCAGTCCCAGGAAAGAGACGGAGAATTTCTCCCGCCTCTGTCAGCTCATCATGACCATCTGTAGCGATTTGTTCAGGGACATTCTCAGTCGTTACATCAAACCAGCTGGCCTGAGGTTAGAGCTAGATAACAACAGAACGAAGCTGGAGAGAATCATGAACGCTCAGCAGAAGGAACAGATTTATCCACCGTCTGGTACCACTACTCTCACCTCTAAAGACTTGGATATCTCTGTCCTGTACATCCTATTAAGGAACATCTGCAAGATTCCAAAACATCAAAATGGATGGGGAAACCCCCCACTGGATACTGACACGCGTCTGGCGGCCTGTATAGAGCGAATCAGAATTCAGAGAAACTTGATTTCTGCACACTCAACCATTGGCGAAATAGAAGATACAGTATTTCAAGACCACTGGGACAAGCTGAAGAACTCAATACTGGAAATTGAGAAACAGTTAATTGGTGGTGATATGTATGCACGGGGAGTGGACGAGTTGCTGTCGTGTGACCTTAATCCTACTAGAGCGGAGAAGTATGTGAAAGAATTCAAAAACATTCAAGGTAAATTGATTTAGTTTAAAAGTGTGTTTTTGTAGAATGATGATGTTGACGTTTATTAACAAAGGTATATGTCTGTTTATTCTATAAATGAAATATCCACTCATAAGGGGAACTACTGGTTAAAAGATGAGAACGTACATACATATAGATAAGCGTCATAAAAGCCAATTACATTTATCAGAAGAATTAATTGTGAAAACATTATTATACTTATTTTTATATGCATTTCTTGTTTGCAATTTTCATTGATACAGAAAAAATGGAAAACTTTGAGAGTTCCCTGAAAACAACTAGATGTAAGTCATTATAATACATTTAAACATCTGTAATAACTACTAACGTAATATAAGTCTTTCACTATATTGATGCACATTCTACCATAACACACATCTTCAGATCTATACTAACAAAACATCGATATACACACTATACCATAACACACACCTACAGATACATCCTAACAAAACGTCGATATACACACTATACCATAACACACATCTACAGATCCATACTAACAAAACATCGATAGACCTGAATCATATCATAAGCTTTATTTTTGTATTTGATAAAATGTGGGATGACAACATTCTTCGGTCTGAAAATTATGTAAAATAATTGTTATGAATGTTTCTGAAATGACGATTTTTTTTGTCTTTGCTTATATAAAATAATCAAAACTATGTATAAGGAAGTCGAAAAATTTCCTGTAATTTGATTTAAACTTTATGTTTTATCATTACAGATCATGTGGCTGTAAAACGAGGTAAAAAAAAAAGTACAACTGTTGAAGGAATGTGCACATGATTTCTGTTATTGTATTTTTACGAAATAGTGATGCTCATCTACAGCATTATAATCTGCGGATTGTAGATGATAAAATTTATGTTTGCCCTCTAAAGTCTACATTAACATCAAATATGCAAGAATAACTCAGCTACATTTTTTTGTTTTGATAAAATGACTTAGAACTGGATTTATGACATCATAATTGTATCATGATGCGGTACTTTTTCCTTCCATCTTGGCCATAATTTAAATCAGACAGAAATGTAGCATACAGAGCTTAGCTGTGTAATAACTTCCACGGAACCGTACTGCAAATTCCAAATTGCCAGATGAACATAACTAGAAAACAACGCTTTTGTAACATTAATTAATGATAAAAACATAAGAAATGCAACATATAAAAAGATTAAGCATGTCAACACACACAGTGGTGAAGTCAAGGTTTTCGAAGGGGGGTGTCGTATTAGCCAAAATACTTAGCCATTTTTTGTGCCGGATCTGGGGATTTACTCAAATTATGTCTGATTTCAATCTGTTCTGTGCAGGGTTTGAATGTTTTCAACCTTATCACCTATATATGTCATGTATTAATGGCTTGCACATTTGTGGTGAAAAGAGGGTGTGGGCTCTCAACCCGTCACTTGCACATCGATAGATTATGTACTACAATGGTAATGATTATCCGCTTCAAGAAAGCAAGTGATATATGTTGCTAAAATCTGCGACATACATGTACAGACCCTGAAACGTGCTACTACACCTTAAAAACGAACCGAACCGTTCCGTGCAAGAAACGAACCGTACCGTTCAAGAAACGTACCGTACCGTGCAAAAAACGAACCGTACCGTTCAAGAAACGTACCGTCCCGTTCAAGAAACGAACCGTATCGTTCAAAAAGCGTACCGTACCGTGCAGAAAGCGTGCAGGATAATACTATGCAAACCCCGCCCCCAAAAGCCCGAAAGCGTACCGTACCGTGCAGAAAGCGTGCAATTTATGTCACGTGACCCACTTTTTCAGCCACAGTACATGTGTATATTATTTTCACAATGGCGCCCGATGGGAAAGGAGGTCAGGGAAATGAAAATCGGACTTCGCGTGATAAAGGATAGGAATATATATGTATTATCATCATTTTATTTGATTCAAAGACAAATGCAACAGATATCTAACATTATTAATTATGAATGACTGAATGCTGACAAAAAAGGACGTACAAACTTCACGTGCAGATATCCTGGATCTTACATAATGCCGATGATAAATCACAATAAATGTGAAGTGCAGAAAATAATCATTATGTCATTTGCGACTTTAGTGTATTCAAAACAAAATTCACTTCTTCTTAAAAACTTTTCCAATTTAGGCACTGTAATTTATATCCGGAAACTTAATACGCTTTGTTTTTACACTTACGCACGCCCATGTCGGGGAGCAGTTCATGTAACAACTTTTTATAAAATCGTAAATTAATAAATGTCTGATGAGAAATGAAAAACAAATTGAAACGTAATAACAACCATTAAGACTTAGACTTAAGCAAATTTTAAAAACTTTTATTCATAACTTTTATGTACGTTATCAATATGGAATTATTCCATCGAAGCAATCAAAAATAACGTCTCATTTCCCCATGTGCACATTCTAACACAACCACAAATCCTGCAGCCGATAATCAAAGAGCCGAATAAGACCGATCGAGTGAAAACAAACTATCGAAACGTACAATTTATACGAAGTCAAAGTGTTCAGGCCACGCCCACCTCATTAATAAAACGTGCAAACCGTTCACAAAGCGTGCAGCTATTTTTAGCAAACCGTACCGTGCAAGAAGCGAACCGTACCGTTCAAGAAGCGTACCGTACCGTGCAAGAAACGAACCGTACCGTTCAAGAAACGAACCGTACCGTTCAGAAAACGAACCGTACCGTTCATAAAGCGTACCGAACCGTACCGTACAACTGGTGTAGTAGCACGTTTCAGGGTCTGTACTTATTGTGCCCAATACCTCATCAGCGCTTTTTTTTCATTATCCACTGATACCATACATATTCGAGATAGCATAGTGTCATCTAGGTCATTTTGAAACTCTAGAAAGTCAGTGTTTTCGATCTCCTTGTCTATTTCGTATCAACCCCAGGCTTAGGACATCACATCGCGTGCACTTTTTGTAATGATGTAATGCTAATTCATGACACAAGACATTTACAGTTCTTTCATTCATTTGTATGAAATTCATTGCACTGTACAATAAATTTCATACTGTACAATAAATTCCATACAAACGAAGGAAAGTACTGTAAGTATAAATTGTGTTCAAACATATATTTAGATATGCATTAGATCTGCATACGACCCGATAACCCACAGCTTCAAGTGATTTCGTTTGGTGACGTAGACATGTTAAGTAGCCAGTCAATTCGAATCCCGGTTAATTTCCATACTTACACGATGTTGTCTAAATGTGAACTAATATTAATGGAAATATTGTAGTTATTTTGTTCAATAATAAATCATTCCAGTTCGGTTATATGGTAATTATTCAAATACATGTAGGTGAACGCATGCCTACGTCGCTTTCATTAGTTTGGTCTGGTCCTCATATGCAAAACGAGCATAAGGGACCAGACAAGGGTTTTGTAACATTTTCAATAGTGAAGAGCTCATTTTACCTTTAGATAAACTATATTTTTTTTACTTTCTATTAATTACTCGTATTTATGATAAATGAGAGCCAAACGAATAACTGTTAATGAATAGATACGAATATAAACAGGGTTCAAATGTACTGGATACCTAGCATGGCCGCATCAACAAACAAGATCACTTAAAGCTGCGAGTTTTCCGGTTGCATGGGGGCTTTTATGACTATTTAAAGTTATGTTTGAACAAAAATATAGTAGGAACATATGTTAGGAAATGTTTTATAGTAATTTTACAAGACGACAATACAATCCAACGATATCAGAGCTCAACCGTGTGCATTTTGCTTGTGCGTCGTAAATCGATTTTTCATAAGGGTTGGATCTCTAGCGCTCTGGACGGGGTTGTTTAAAACCTTGGTTAAGCTTAACCAGTGGTTAACTCCCTTATCCACCGGTTAACGTTTAGGCAATGGTTAAATTCGGTTTCTCAAAAGTTAGCCAGTGGTTAAATTGCCTAACAATGGTTAAATATTGACCAAAGTTAACCAATCTGCAGATGTGGGTTAAGTCATTTAACCAGTGACTGCCTGCTTCCTTATGTTATGTAAATATTAGCAAATAACACAAGAAACGGGGAGTTTAGAGACATTTTAATCATGATTTCCCTAAAACAGAGTAACAAGAAAGTAGATTTTTTCTAAAGAATCAGTCAGGCTTAAAAACAACAAATTCAGTCTATTAAAAGTTGATGCACATTATTTTTCTACTGTCGAGATTGAAACAATTGTATGATGACCGAAATTCTACAGGAGCGAATTCATACATCAAAGTGACCTTCACATTGTGTGTAGGCCTAAGAATAGATCGTTTTATTTTAGCCATTCCAATATCATCATGTACATGTGCAGATTATTTTAATGCTGCCCACATTATGTGATGCCTTCACTCAAAAAATGATATCGTTGGATTAAAAGTTACAGCCTGCTGTTGGATGTACCAGAGGGAAAAATCAGAAGCACATTCTCAACTGTTTACCCCATCCCCACTCTTTCGTTTTCAAGTTTACCTTCTCGGTTGACTTCAGAATATAACTTTTTCAACTAAGAATAGTGTCTCATTAGGTGAAAAGTTCTCTGTTCACTTCATTAACATTTGCAGCAGCCATTATTGTTTACATTTTCAGACGACCGTTGTTGAATTATGGGATACTAACCACTTGTTAAATGTATTCAACCATTGGTTAGTAAGCTCTAATGCTAACTTCACTTTGGGTAACAAAACTTTTTCCAATGGTTAGTTACTCAGTGGGTAGTAAATCTAACCAGTGGTTAAATTTAAACAAGATTTTGAGCAAGATTTGTCCCGATATTTTTCCAGAGAGCTACAGTTCTGCTATCTTACATTCCACTTTATCTAAATGTGTTTGGAAACTGACGAAGATTACAAAATAGATGCACAACAGAAACTACTTAAACAACATTTACATTTTCTACAATTATGTCAGAATCATTTTCACACGACATAACCTTATATAAAAATCCATCACGTAACAAAGGTATTGTGACCCCTGGGTCGAGTCCTCTGCTGGTGAACTGTTAATCCCCGAGGGTCTCTACAGCCCAGTAGCTAAGTACTTCGTTACTAGCTTGAAAATACGGATGTGTATTTAATTGCTGTTATAAAATTTAGAAATTCATTTCAAACTTAAGGATGATATCTCCCTCATGTATAGCTCTTATCCTTAGACGAATTTGACTCAACTTTTTGGTACGCTGTTTTCGGCTATAATAGCTCTAAAACTTCATTGTTAGTTCGGATTTCAAACATTTCGGTTGAACATCACTGAAGAGACATTATTTGTCGAAATGCACATCTGGTGCATCAAAATTGGTACCATATAAGTTTTACATGATACAGGTAAACTTGGATATCTCAAACTTGGAAAAACTTCGAGATATCCGAGAGTTCGAGAAATTGAAGTGCATGCATTTGACACCAATACTGTTTAATGTTTTATATTGCATATTGTTTTATATGACAGGTAAATAAACACACCTTTTAAAAGCGTAGTTGGAAGTTAAGTTGGAAGTTAAAAATTCTTTATAATAAGTTTGCATTTGCATTTATATTGTATATCCATTGCTTTATTTGATACTACAACGCTTACATTTTACGAATTCCGGTCGTTTATCATAGTAATAATCAGTCATCACGTTCGGTTCAGTATTTCTGATACCCGGATTTGTCTTACGCTTTGTAAATGATAAACCGATCGCTGAAATAATGACAAAGACAGAAACGGGAAATATCACTGCCTTGGAATATGTGTCCTTTTTTACTTCTGTTATACCCTGGAATTTTGGTTCAATTGTATGGACTTTTAAGATTCGTTTTTATACCCCTTCCAGATAATCCAACTATCCTCCGGGTTGGGTAGCGGGTCCTTCGGCACAGGTAGATTGATTATCAGATGCTGATTTTTTTTTATATTTTGATGCTGATACTTATATTTAAAATATAAGGTTTGATATTCTTTATTGATTTCTATATCACTTTGACGTGTTTAGTGTTTACTTTGACTGGTACGAGCCTGTGTAAACGTGTATTACGTCAAAAGTAAATCTCCATTTCAGTACTCGTCCCCGAGCTGTTTGTTGAGTTATCGTGTTGTCTTACGTATTTAAGTGTGTATTTTAAAAGATAGACTGCGATATTTGTCCAGGCGACCTTCACCATATACACAATTGCATGTATATAACTCAATGTACTTTTGTACCTTTATCTTTATTTCTATTTACATAGTAAGAATGAAGATTGAAAGGACACATAAACGTAAGAGATAGTTAATGCAATTCATTTCATAAAACATAATGATAGAGCTACGAACTATACTAACATATTAGTCATAAAGTATATTTAGGGGATATAGATATATTGCAAATAAAAATAAATTACTCAATAATTGAAAAACTTCACATTTCCTATTGATCCAAGTAAACAGAGACTGCATTGTAACGACGTATATATGTATGCTATTATTCATTTCAATTCTGCTGTTATATTTTTTGCAGGTCAATTAGCTGTGAAGAAAGGTAATACGATTTCAGAAATTGTTTGCATATATTTGTTCTAATAGAGTTGCATTTGCAATAAGATGCGATGTAACTGTAAAATGTTTTTTTTATCTCTGTAACCCAATAAAAGTAATGCCTAATATAATTACGACATTTTTTTCAATTCTTAATGATTGCTGACACATGCTTAAATTAAAACATCTGGGATCAATAGTGAAAAATATAAGAAAAACATTAACTGTCTTCAAATGGTGACAATTACAATTGCATGTTTGACTTATAACTAACTGCTTTTGAAGCTCGCCTGGACAAATTAGAGAGACAGTCGTCAGATACCAGTCAGGGTAAATTTTCTTTTCAATAAAAACGTATTCAATAGCACATTTTACGCTCTCTCATAGGTAACTATAATCATCTTATTAAAATCAAAGATTAATATTGAAGATCGATCATAATTCAAATAACAATGAATAGCCTATAGGAGTTAAGAGAATGATCACTGTTCATTATCATCACTCTTCATAGCATATGACTAAATAAACTTTATCTATTCTATGGCAATAATGAAAATATTACGAGCATGAAATAGAATCATGTATACTTTTTGTAATCTTTACATCTTGTTTTCAAGGTATTCATGAAACGTTGACCACCGTTCAGGGTAAGTAGTTAACTTCTCTATGTCTACTCATAAACAAAGTAAAATATTTACTTAGTACAATGTAGTAAGTTCTTTTGGATTTTGTTGGACTGAGATGGACAAATGATGAATTCTAAAATAAATAAGAATAAATGAATTTATTAAATGAAACAAAACATAAATATTCACTCTCATTCCTTTCTATCCACACACGAAACAATTATGAATGCATAAACAAACAACACTGCTATTATTCTTTCAGAAATATTTGCTAACGTCACAATTCATTATTAAAGTCTATTAGATCTAAAACTATCAGATATAACAAGTTTCAACTGAGTAATACACAATGTTCACAGCAGCAACAATTTAGAAACAGTTCCCAGAGACTCTAGTTTTACAAAAGCTTTTGTTTTAACATTGCGTTACTATATTGTGAGTCACTTAAGGTAGCTCACTACACTACAGCTGATACTCTTGATAACACTACTCCACATTATGGCGATTTAAATGTTTTGTGAAGTTAATAATATTGATCTATTTGTTTGTCTATCATGGTAGCTCAGTGGTTAAAGGATTGGGCTGGTGAACCGCAGATATCTAGTTCAAATTCACCAGAGTTTTTTGTTCATATCTGTTGAAATAATTTTTTGAAAATCGTGTTTTATCCAAATTTGCATATTTTCAGCCTTTTTGACATGCATGTTTATACTTATATTACATATAATCATATATTTTATGATTAAATCAAATCGTAGTGATTTGAGAAACTATTTCTAGGTGTAGTGAGCCACCTCAATTCGTTGTATTCCACTGAATACACCCCGAAAGAAACTTCGTCCTTGTCTCCCACCAACCCGTGCTAAACATACTTTCTGAACTATGAACACTCCTCCGACAGGTTTCCTACGAAATGTCAAATTTCGACCGTAAACCCCGTACTCCTTAATGAAATTTTATAACATCCTTTATTTCCTGCCAAATTACCGCATGGTTTTCCCTACAGTTGACCCTCGAACTATTCACCCGCTTATTCACCTGCCCTGTCCTTCTAAATTGGTGTCTACTCGTGAACTGATCTAAATTACCAATAAACTAAACATAGAAAACCCTGCTAATCTAAATCACCCACGTCCTATCTAAATACCAAAAAGACGGTGTGTATGTATGTATGTATGTGTGTGTGTGTGTGTGTGTGTGTGTAGTTTTTGTCATTCCTAACTTGTTTCTTTTACAGACTCCATAAAGGATCTGGAGACAACATTTTTGTCAACCTTACAAGGTACAAATCTGACGTTCACCCCTACGCCCCTCTTCTATACATTATGCAGATATAGTAGTGTTACAATCCCTATTAAAATGATTGTAGTAGTGAAAAGAGTTAACATTACCAATAACAAATCCAGAATTTTTTCTTTAAAAGAGGGTAGGTTAGGAGTCAGTAGAAAAGTAGATGGCAAGGTTGCCCAAAATTTCGTGACAAAAATAGCTATTGGTATATCTATTCCTCAAACTCCTAAATCGTGGAGGGAGTTTGGGTTGAAAGCAGTTACAGCCATCACCTCAATATTCTTCGATCTTCGATTTCTGAAATTGTAGGTCTGTACTCAAGTTTGAATTCTCTCCCCTACTATTAATTCGTCATTTACAAAGGAAAGATGAAGATAACAAACGATCAGCGTTCAATTGCATATCTCCTATAAATGATGCAAAATTAAGAGTAGGGTAAGTACGGATCTCTGAATATACCAGAAATGAGACCAGATACTTAGGAGGAATAAACATCCCTTGACAACCGGTCACACTCGGTGTGGGCTCTATTTTTTAGCCTGTCAACGGAGTAATCCGTAGTCAAATTAGTAAGTAATGAAAGACCTACAAATCAATACCAAACACGTCAGACTGCATTTGATCCAATGACAGCTTTTTATTAGGAGATTAGATCGTTATAGGGAGTATAGAATTTGCGAAATGCTCACTTTAAAAGAAGCTTTAAACACTTGTGACAAAACCTATTTTGATAGTAGTTGACCTCGATTTGAAAACTGACCGTATGCAGAACAGCATTTTGCTTATGAAAATGTGGAAGACTCAGTCGCGTCTTTTCTTTCGATGTCACTAGAATGAAGGGGGAAGATAACGAACAGTGATCAATCTCATAACTCCTACAAGGAATGCAAAAATGAATTGGACAAACACGGACCCTTGAACACACCAGAAGTGGGATCAGGTGCATATAATGAGTAAGCATCCCTTGTCAACCGTTGACACCCGCCGTAAACCTTATGTCTTGATCAGGTAAAAGGAGTTATTCATAGTCAAAATCGGTATGAAACAGATCAGACATCATAGGTTATATGGGTCAAATGCTATCTGACATGTTTCATACCGATTTTGACTAAGGGTAACTCCTTTTACCTGATCAAGATACAGGGCTCACGACTGGTGTGACCGGTCGACAGGTGTGCTTACTCCTCCCAGACACCTTATCTCACCTCTAGCATATCCAGGGGTCTGTGTTTACCCAACTCTCTATTTTGTATTGCTTATATGAGTTATGAGATGTACCTATCTTCACCTATCTTTCATTCATTCACTCTAGCACTCACTTTCATTCAATTCGAATTAAAAGAACCTATCTATTTATACTAGAACAAATGTAACTCTTAAGACAGACAGATTATTATTATAATAAGCTGGTATTTGTTTCTTGCTTTCATTTCACATGACTAGTTCAGTGTTTAAAGTTTGCACTCTGAATTGTCAACGTAATTATCCACTTATTTCTCCTATGAACGTCCCCCTTGTTTATGGACAGCCATCCTAGTTTACTCGTGCATTGATTATCTTTTGGTGTTGTAACCCTGTGTATCATCATCAGCGGCTATAATTACATGTATTGTAGTTTCTCGTGGACCCTTACTTGATCCACATCACATTTGACCCAAGTCATAATGCTACAATTTTTGAACTAATAGAACAAGCAATATATTGTCCACTACCGTTGCAAAAGTTAATGGACCACAACAATATTCAAAGTTTACTATGCAGGTTAGGGTTAATGGGAAAATTAGGGAAACGGGATAAGAATGGTAGGAAATCAACTACTATTCAGAAACAAAGACTAAACCAGGAAAAAAGACAAACAATTAAATTTAGGTCTTCAAACAAAGCAATGAACTGTGAAATGTAGGTGATCATGAATAACTTAGCTACATTGTTGTATTACTATGTTAGAAAGTTTAATTAATGTAGCGCATTAAGCTGGTAAGGATGCTACTCCACTAATTCTTATCAACTTTGTACGAACTAAATATGTAACTAACACCGTAACTCCGCAAAATGTCACAAAATTAAAACTTGATCTGTAACATGTTATGACAAAGCAATATACCAAATATCAAATGAATATCTGAAAGCACAACAACAAATTCCGGAATCTGACAGTTCACGGTTCTTTCTAAGTCCATGCTTAATTTGTAACTTTTTTATGACAAAGCAATTTACCAAATATGAAATGAATATTTGAAAGAACAGAGAAAAAAGTATGAAAAACTGATTTGCAGGACTGATGGATGGACATACAGACGGACGACGTGCAAATATAATATCCCCTTCGACTTCTTCGGTAGGGGGACGAATAAGATATGTTGACACCATCAATGAATAGGCGAAATGAATATGCGGCAGTTATAATTTGATTGAAAAATAATTAAAATATCCTGTCTGTATGATTTAAAGTTGACTTGCATGGTAACATGTAAAACAATACCAAAACCAATATTACGGTCAAGTTTCGGATACTCACTCCCGCTCCAGACATTCAAATTAATTTACAAAAGTGTCAAATGTCATGAAAACATGGTCAAATGAAGCTATGAAATGTATCACATTAGAAATTCAACACTATCATTAGTACATGTTCCACACCTTGGACACAAGATTTATGTCCATACCAAATCACTTGATACACATCAAGCCCACGCGTCATGGTTGGGTAACCGTACCATTGTATTTCTGATTATTAAACCGATAATTATCAATGCTTGGTAACAGTCAAAAAAGGGCGTCGTGCTTTCTGAATACGGTTTTCAGTTACCAGAAATGGTATGGAGCATTAAAAATTTAAAAAAAAAACCCACAAAAATCTGGGTTACTTTGGTGACCAACAGAAACAAGAGATCAGACATGCTGATAGAGCGATATAAATCTATTTAAGATATAATCAAATAGTCTGTCTTTAAGATAATCTTCAGAAATGATATCTAGAAAACGCATGGAATTACTTCCCATCATGCCCGAAAATGTGCAAAAGAATAGTTTCTTCTTAATTTAAATCCATTTTAAAAGACATGACATGTACTCTTAAACATAGATTGGATGTGTACAAAAACCTAATAATTCTTGAAAACTACTCACTGAACACCCTCACCTGGATGTTCAATACAGGTAACCCTTTTGGGGGCAATAATTATCAAACGCAGCCAAAACAAAACTTCACCAATGACAGGTGAATATAACGATTAGTCATCAATGTCATAACTCCCATAAACATTACAATATAAATATTTGGCCATACACGGACCCTTGAACACACCAGAGGTTGCTGGATAAACACCGATGATCGTAACTAAAGAATATGAATACGGAAGGGTTATAGTATATTCAATAAAGATCACAGTGTTTTCATTTCTAGTGTGAAACTTGTACTAAGTATGTTGTTAAGCTTTTATCTTGTCACTCAATTTGCTACCTCGCTTCGTTCGGCACCAAATATTTTGGAACTGGAGACAAGTTTACTAACGTATACAAAAGAAAATGGTAAGATATTATAACACTCACAATTGTCACACCTGACTGACCGCGCACGGGTAAGCAAGATATGTGAATATTGGCCAAGTTTGTGTTTAGGTATAGGTCAACGATAAAACAAGACCTTTCAACATATATAAGCAAACAATGACAAAATGTATTGTATAATATTCATTACGGTCTATTTTCCGTGCCTGAATAATGAAAAGGTTAAGTGAAGCTGTCAAAACACCCTCAAACTTGCTGCTTGTAAACTCGTGCCTCGTCCTACGACAGCACACTCGAAAATGCTCAGAAGAAAGGCGCCATGCCTGACCACATGTTACCATACGACGCGTTTGATGGAACAACCCGAGTAACGTGAGTTGCTGGAGTTGTAAATAAAACGTGTATTTCATAACACTAGTGTTAAACACGGGTTGGAAAAGTTCACTCCTGACTTTAGAGTGAACATCAAGTATTCAACATGACGGAGAATGAAGATAAATATTAAGTTTGACATGAAATTAAAACTTTTGGGGAATATAAAGGTAAACTAGTAGCAATTGTAACGGGAACCGTTACAGATGTTCCCCAAACATCCCCCTATTTAGAAAGTGGTGGCATTTGCTTCAGTACAAGTGCTTATGATCATATCAATCTGTGAAGGGTTTGAATATATAACTACCATATAACATTCAGTCCATTTCATGATGTAAGAAATCAATTATAGACATTTGAAAATTCGATGCACGTGCACGCCGTGCTGGTGAGTATTTTATCTTATCGATAAATTACAAATCTAAATATATGTCTTCAAGATGAATTTCACATTTCAATGAAAAACGACAAATTAACTGCAACTCAAAATTATGAAGTCCAGAATCAATGCACGTACATACACGCATCGGTGGGTACAATGTAGCATTTTTGTTGACGAGATTCAATAGGCATTTGTACGATATACTTGCTGAATTTAATACTGATTTCTTCATTTTTAATAAAGTTATGGTGATTTCAAAATTGTCCAATCAGAATTTAGTGCACGTGCATGCACGTGCGGGTCAGTGCTTTTGACAACATCCATGAGTAGAGAATCGTAAATTATATTTGCAACATAAATTTCGAACCTATTCATTCAAATCTAAAAATGTTATGGACTAATGCTTGAATTTAGATGTCAGAAATGAAAATACACATGAAAATCGTATTCACACGCACATGTATAAAATCAGAAAGTTTTCGTTGACAGCTTTTAATACGTATTTGTATCATAAACCAAGACCTACAATTTCATTTCATTTAAGTCTTTAATTCGAAAGTTATGGCAAATTTAGTACCCGAAAAATGAAAGAAAAACGTTGCATGTGCATACACGCACACGTGAGTACGACTTAGTATAAATCTTGATGTCATTCAATAGACATTTGATAGATATACTTACAGTATGAATTTGATTTTAGTTCCTTCATTTATAAGAAAGTTATGATGATTTAAAAGTCGTCCAATCAGAATTTAGCACACGTCCAGGCACGTGCCGGAAAGTAATTTTAAATGCAAATATTTGTTAAAAATATCATGTTACGTATAAAACCAAAGTTTTAGAAGATTTTGACAATGAAACAAAAGAGATATGGTCATTGAAAGAATTATACCTTTAAGAGAAAATGCACGTATGTGCTGATGTGCGTGCGCATGTGCGTTTGCAATTTTTATTACATCGACCTGTAGATATGTAAAATTTCTGCCTATGCTATGAATATCATTCCTTACAATTCCAAGAAAGTTACAGACGTTTTTTATTAACAAATCAAATTAAAGAACACGTGCATGCGCGTGCGAAATTGTGATTTGGCCAATGCCAAACACTTTAAGGTCTCAAGTTAAACCTACTATATTTATATATCAAAGAATATCATTGAAAAACAAAACAGTTTGACTGATTTCAAAGTTTGTAAACAATATGCATGCATTTTCAGACAAAATTACATTCGTTCCGCACACCTATGTTATACTATCATCCTAAACAAGTTTCATATTGATACCTTGAGTAGTTTCTGAGAAATCTTCTGGATAAAAATGTCAGAAGAAGGAAGGAAAATAATAATAGTAAGAAACAGAGTAAACCCAATACGTTCCCAAACCCCGTTTGGGAAACATAATTACCATGAAAAAAGATTCATATAACTAAAGTGTGAGTCACCGCTGGGTTTTTTTTTTCCTTCAAATAATCAAACTGAATATTTGTAAGCATTTCAAGATATATAGTTTGATTTCAATATATTGTCAAGGGCCTCCGCGGCCGAGTGGTTAGAGCATCGCACTCAAAATCACATGTCATCTCAACTCTGTCGGCGCGGGTTCAAATTCCGCTCGCGCCAGTAAGTGAGAAAGTTTCCTAGTTTACTTTCGGAATGTCAGTGGTCTCTTACCAGGTACATTATATCTGGGTTCTCTCTTCCACCAATAAAAACTGGGCGCCACCAGATAACCGAAAAATTGTTGAATGTGGCGGAAAACATCAATCAATCAACCAGTCTATCCAATATATTGTAGATGGGATCAATTTCGGGGTGAATTAAATACGGTCTACGTTTGGTTAATTTTTATATTTACACTATTTTAGTACTGCATGTCATAGGAATTAAGGTAAGGTTTGCGACACTTTGACATGTAGTGAACAAAGTCTTGTTGCATATGAGTATGTTCAGTAGGAATTTATCTTTTAAAAATTGACTTTTGAAAAAAAAAATGCCCGTGTTGTTTTTTGACCAGATGGGCTTAATTTTGTGATGTTTTACATTTTTGGGATCTTTGTACAAAAGAGAATACTAATGGTATAAAAACTACTCGAGGCAAACTTATGGGGTAAAAAGCTGGTAGAATATTTAAAAGAGTATTATCTATAAGATTATACTAATTGTTAGAAAAATGTTATTTTAAAACACAAAAAATAGCACTTGTTATATCTTGAATAAAATTTTAATTGGTTGCCATGACAACAAAAATGTATATTGAGCAACTTTACAAGGTCTACGTCATAATTTTTTTTTACTTTAAACATAATATTTGGACCATAAATATTTAAGAAAGCATATATAATTACTACCCACCGGACTCTGTTTTCATGGTAACAGATTAAAACGAATTATTTCATTTATGCGATTTGTCACTTTGTTTTATAATTGTACAACGTTTGAAGAGTGCATTGATCATTTTCATGAATAAGATACAATTCCAGCCCCAAAATGATATTTATATTTATTTTTCAAGTATTGTAACATCACATCTATTAGAAATTAAGATGTTGAGTTGTTGTTATTTTTTATTCTAAATTCAATACAATACAATATTTTCAATATTCCGGCGGGTTTTCCACGGTCCTGCTTCGTCATAAATTCCGTGTTACATTAGCCCGAACCTGTCTTATATACTACATCTTTGAAATAGTTTCCATCTCCTTGTTTCATTTCTTGATGTTTGTTTACATAGTTGAACATACAACTGTAACCTTCGTAACAATATTAAACCCGGTCAGTGGTGGATTTAGAGGGGGGGGGGGGGGGGTAAGTTAGTAAAAATGACACTTATAAATCTGTTTTATGTCGACGTTATGTAAATGTTCCTCAGACAAAATTAAGACTATTTTAAAATGTACTAGAGAAGACCCCATTTTTATTCTTACATGATCATATCAGTCGCGTTTTCTACATTCCAAAGTCCAAGCGATGAATCGCTCTATCAGCGCAAGTAGATGTCATATCATTGAAATATGCAAAAAGGGCATGTAATTAGAGAGCATTGTCAGGTTTAATGTATGTGAATGTCATAAAAATTCCTAGCTTAGTTAATGTCGAACTTTGTCTTTGATTGATTGATTGATTTTTGATGTTTTCCGTCACACTCAACAATGTGTCAGTTATATGGTGGCGCCCAGTTTTTGTTGGTGGAAGAGAGAACCCAGATACAATACACCTGGGAAGAGACCACCGACCTTCCGAAAGTAAACTGTGAAACTTTCTCACTTACCGGTGCGAGCAGGATTCGAACCCGCGTCGACAGAGAACTTTGTCTTTGAGGATACTATTCACAAACAATGATCGATTATAACAGCACCAAAATAAATCCTACTTTCCCTAGCAAGATTCGCAGAGATTACATGGTCACAACATAATTTTAACGGAAATTAACCGTAGTGCATACTACATATGTATCTATAATTCCAATGTTATCTATTACAGTTGTTTTGATTGGACAAAAATAAAGCTGAACAAGAGTTTACACATTAATAAATCCGAAAACGCGATGTATTCATACACGCCTGAAAACAAATGACATAGTGCGGGGAAACTATTCAAATTTTTGCAATAGTTGATAAAGTGAATGAATTGGAATTATAAGAATCAAACATTCTTTTTGAAGAATGTATCGATGTGTAAACTCCGGACATTTTACTCACAAACTTAACATAAAAGTGCTTCGCACTTTTATTCAGTTTGTGAGTAAAATGTCCGAAGTCTACACATCCATAAATTCTAAAAAGAATGTTTAATCCTATAATAAAAAATTGTAGACTTTTATAATATCAGAGAAATTAATCTATAAATGATTATTTGAGAAACATTATTATCATTTTGTCATAGAGGGTTACACATACACCGCTTGACACTTGACAGCGGTACTAGATAACATGTAAATATTATGACATTTTCCCTCGATTCAACAATGACGTGACGCATTTTTACATTATGACTTTATAAAGCGCGAAGTGCACTGAGGTATATCAAGAGTTATCTCCCTGTTGTAAATCTTACCTTAAATTTTAGTACTGCATATAATAGAAATTAAATAATACTCAGTATCAAAAATGAACTACCACATTTAGATAAATTGTCATTGACACGATATTCATATCAAACGCCATTTTTTTCAAAACAACACTACAGCAACAGTTCAAGGAGTTTACCCTATGCGCATCCACAGGTAGAACCCTAGAATTACCCCAGTCTTTCTAATCAAGCGGGTTTTTTTTGTGGTAATTTTGACACTTTAAAATTTAAAAAGACAGTTTAGCTAACCTGATGCATATGTGATTGTTACAATTATCAAGATCAAATTAGACCATAAAAGATTAGCTTGATTACGTTATATCTGGTATTTATTAGAGACCATAGTAATTACGGAGAATTTGAGTTTCCTCTGGTATTGTATAAGTTTCTACTCATTCTTATATTGCAGGTAGAATGGCTGCACTGGAAGAAAACCTACAAGGTACTTTGTTGCACTTATTTTCTTATTTTCGAATTTTACTTTAACACTAATAATTCTTTCTAATGTTTTGTGTTTTTATTTTCTTGTTTTAGGTAAAACTACTGCAGTGAAAGAAAACCTGCTAAGTATTTTATTATGTGGGCTATTGGAATTGTGCAAAACAAAACGAAAGTAAATCGTTTGTGGGGTATATTGAGTGGGAATCCTGTATAAAAGGTAGAGGCTTGTAAAATAAAACACCGGACGTTAAAGCTCTGGCTTTTATGCTTAATTTTATTCACTGCTGTGGACTTTCCTTCTCCATTCACATATGTAGTCACTATGAACTGTATTTAGTTTTTTTATATGCATTGATTGTTGATGAAAGGTGGAAATAACGAACAGTGATCAAACTCCTAACTCCTAGAAGCAAATTTTGTTCTGCATATCTGAGCTAAATTCTAATATTTAGCAACAGTATAAAACAAGCCATGTTCTTAAAAGTTCACTGCCCTCGAAAGTATTATATTGATGAAAGGTTTTACATGATATAATATATGCAGCATTAGCAGGATGTGACCGATTTGGACCTGTTCTAGGGTCAAACCCCCAGGGTTGGAAAATTCCTGATTTTGGTATATCCTTTCCTGTTTTTACTAAATATCCACTTAGTTATTATACCGTAACAGCAAACAAAGCAATATTTCAATTAATGAGATAGTGATCGTTATAAGAATCTTAATATCCCCTGGAATCGAAACCGTTACCCCCTGGGATAGTGATATTTACAATTTTGTTAAAGATCGACCTAATCCTTCGATCTAATTAGAATCAATTGCATTAAAGATATTCATTAATTTTATTTTACACATATATACTATATAATACTAAGCTTTGGCCCCCACCCCAGAGTCAGAACCTCTACCCCAGGGATCATAAAATTAACTTTTTTGTAGAGACCTTCTTACACTAAAACACTATATATTGGTATTTTCTTACTCACTTGTTATTGTAAGATGATTTTTGCTAAAATCGATAATTTTGATAATAAGTTATCATCTCCCTGTCCAAAAGGTGTTTCATAGTAAATTTGAAAGGAATTGGAATTATAATGGCAGTTACCTAGAATTTTGGAAGAAGTCTTCCTGCTCTACATCTACATCACTATATATTTAGTTTTTCTTGCAAATGTGTGCTTGTAAAGAATTTGTTGTTTTTTTTTAAGTTGGTCAATTTTGGCAGTTTTAACCCACTCTTATGGCCCCTGGGAGCAGGAATCCTGAAATTTACAATTGATGCCCCCCCCCCCCACCCTTGTCCAAAATATGCTTCATACTAAATTTAAAAGGAAATGGAATGGTAATTATCAAGAAGTTAAAAATGTTCTATTGCTCACACATTCAATAACTGACCACTTTAGCTCCACCCTGATAGTAAACTTCTCACCACTGGGATATCACAATTACACTTTCTGTAAAGGACGACCTGTTCTTTCTAAATATTCATTCAATTCACTATCAATGGTATTAAAGAAGATGTTATTTAAGTATTTTACACATAAACAATATATACCAAGTTTGACTCAGCCTGATTGTAGAACCTTTACCCACGAGATCATGAAATTTACAATTTTGATAGAGGTCTTTCAGCTCTACATCTACATCACTATATATTCAGTTTTTCTTACACACGTGTGCTTTTAGCGATTTTTTTCTTCTTGAAAATTGGTAAATTTTGGCAGTTTTGATCCATCCCCAAGACCTCAAAGGAGCAGGCATCCTGAAATTCACAATGCATGTCCCCTCTGTCCAAAATAACACTTCATACTTTTGAAAAGAATTGGAATAGTACGTATGAAGAAGCTAAACTGTTCTATTGTTCACACATTTAATAACTGACCACTTTGGCCCCACCTTGATACCAAAATCTCGATCCCTGGAATAATCAAATTTACAATTTTGATAAAAGACTACATATACATGTTCTTCCTATTCATCTATTTAGTTTCAATTCAGTATCAATATCACTTAGGATGTTATTTAACACAAACACTATATACCAAGTCCCCCCTCACCCCCCCCCCCCCCCCCAGAGCAGAACCTTTACGCCAGGGATCATGAAATTTACAATTGAGGTAGAGGTCCTCCTGCTCTACATCACTATGCATTTAGTTCTTTTGCAGTTTTGAAATTTACAATTTATGTCTCACTTGTCCCAAATATACTCAATACCAAAGAGCTGTGTACGTTTTTTATCATAAATAGGTCCTGTAAAATACGTCAAATATGAAGAATTATTATCAATGCAAATCATTGATAAATATCAAGTTGATGATCCCTAGTGTTTATATGCATAAACATATCGGCAGATCTAGGTCTCTTGTAATATTGAGTACTATTCAAACCTATTTGGAATCCGGAAAATGAACGATTTTCTTCACCTTTTCTACCTTTAGGAGAAAATTCTGTTACAGGGTTTTGATTGCGAATTAGTAATGATGCCCAACTCCTGTTGAGGTTCTGAACAAGGCATTTATTCAGCAAAGTATATATTTAAGGTTGTTGAAAAGTTGCTTGAAAAGAAAGCCCTGTAACAATTGTATAACAATAATCAAACATCTATATAAAATACAACTTTTGTTAATTCCCAATATTGACGCTTGCCTGTGGATTAAATCGTTACTGTATAGTTATGCTTATCATAATACAAACATTACAGTTATTACTTTAATATAAATTATCGTGTCTTAATTTCTATTAATGTGTACAAATGAAATGTTCCTGTCGCTGATAAAATCATAAATATGCAATAATAATGCCAATACAAAGTTACAGTGGTTAATCCAACACTTTAATACACATAATCTAAAAATAGTATTGAACATTGTTTACATTGACAACGTACTTATTTACTGGATACTGTTAGTGATTGTTATCACATCAGTGCCGCTATGGTATCCCTCCATGTCAAATGGTCTTTGGCTATATTTTCGGCCTCCTGATCTGTTAGGCCCGCAGTTATAAAGTTTCTTGCCAGCGTGTCTCGCCATCTCTGCCGTTGTCATCCTTGTTTTCGTCTGCCTCCGACCGATGTAGGGTCCCATTCGTACATTCGCTTAGGGAATCTTTTGTCCCCCATCCTCGACATGTGACCAAACCATCTCGGCCGATTCCTCATGAGTAGTGTTGAGGCATATGGTTGATCTGTGAGCTTTCGAATGTCACTGTTGCGCCTTCGTTCCCACCATTTGGTCTTCAGAATAATTCTAAGGCAACGTACAGTACGGACCAAACATATTTGTATGTATTTGATAGATTTCAAATGAGTCGTTCCAAGCAAAACAGTTTTTAAACATCATAGTGTAAAATATGTCGTCATTTTTGCATACTTGTTAAGAAAGACGTCATGATTACCAATGACAAGTAACTGTCATATTTGACAGAATGTTCAAGCCACAGGCACTCGACGTTTTAAATATATATGATAAAAAATGGCTTCCTGTAAACCTAATACAGTGATCCCCCGCTATATTGCCCCCGTTATAATGAGATCCCTGCATATCGCCAAAAAAATTCAAAGTCCCATTCTCTTCGCTATGAAAAACCTCGTTATAAAGCCATCCCCCGCATACCGCCACCTGCCAACGTATTTACAGGTACGATTTGGTCGATTACCGTTCTAACCACGCCCGCGAATTATCGCAAATCAACGACAGAAAATTTTCAGTAAGCGGGCTTAAGCAATTATCTGCCGTTAGTCCTCCAGGTATCAAAGTTTGAGGCAGATAATAAGTTACGTAAATTATAATCATCTGAGTTCAAATATGGAGTATTGTTTTTGAAATCTGAGTATTGCGAACATACCGAAAACTAAGCGTGTGGGATATCAAAACAAAAACTGGAAATCATTAAATACCTCTGCCATTACAGGTAATTGCCGACCACTGGACGCCGGGATTATCCAAGCATTCAAAGCACAATGATGTAGTACATAAAATTTGTTTGATTTCTTATGACAGCTGTACACATACCCCCTCCCCCGATATAATGCCAAAATTATCGAGGTACAAATGTTGGGGTTATAACTGGGGGTCACTGTATTCACTAGGTATATCACACTGCCGTCTTGGGTTTTCTTTTTTACCAGCTGCACCGTTTGAAAATTTCGTCGAAAACTATGTTATACTGTGACAATTAGACCCCTACCCTTTAGAAGCAACTCTTTAAGGTCGTACCTCTCGCATACTCGTGATGAACTGGAAATAAAGTCCATTTTTTGGCAAGAATCAAACGTCAAACACCGTCTACTACTTCTCAAATGCGAACAATCGCTAAGTGGTGGAGGGAAGTTGATGTTATCATGGATAACAAACCTTTGGCTCCACCATGTGGTCAGAACCCCTACCTCAGAGATCATGAAAATTACGATTTTGGTAGAAGCCTTCCTGCTCTACATCACCATGTATGTATATCTACACATATGTAGTTGTACAGAAGATTTTTGAAAATTGGTCGATTTGGGGCAGTTTGTTCCCCACACCTTAAGCCTCACGGGTGCAGAAGTCATGTAATTTATGTTTCCATATTCCCAAAGATTCATCATATTCAATTTGAAAGGAATTGGAATGGTAGTAGTCAAGAAGAAGTTTAAAATGTTTTATTGTTCAATCTAATATGTTTTATTGTTCAATCTAATCTGCTGGTGGACTGTTAGTCCCCGAGGGTCTCTACAGCCTAGTAGCTAAGTACTTCGTTACTAGCTTGAAAATACGGATGTATATTTAATTGCTGTTATAAAATTTAGAAATTCATTTCAAAATTAAGGATTATCTCCCTCATGCATAGCTCTTATCCTTTGACGAATTTGGCTCCACTTGTTTGGCACGCTGTTTTTGGCTATATTTAGATCTAAAACTTCATAGTTGTTTCGGATTTCAAACATTTCGGTTGAGCATCACTGAAGAGACATTATTTGTCGAAATGCGCATCTGGTGCATCAAAATTGGTACCGTATAAGTTTTACATGTAACCATTTGGTCCTGCCCTGATACAAAACCCCCTACTTTAGGGATTATCAAATTTACAATTTTGGTAAACGACTTCCTGTTCGCTCTAAATATTTATCTAGTTTCAAATTTAGTATCAATAGCACTAAAGAAGATGTTATTTAAGTGTTTACACATAAACTCTATATACCGAGTTTCGCCCCACCCGAGGGTCAGAACCTCCATCTTGGGAATGAAAAAATAATACTGTTTTGGTAGAGACCTTCCTGTTCTACAACACTATGCATTTTTTTTTTTTTACACATATGTGGTTGTAGAGAAGGAGATATTTGCAAATTGATACATTTTGGGCAGGTTTTGCCCTATCCCTAAAGCCCAGAGATGCAGGAGTTCACAAATTTACAAATTATGCCCCCTCCCCTTTGACCCAAAAATGATTTATATCAAATTTAAAAGGAATTGAAATGGTAGTTATCAAGGAGTTAAAATGCTCCATTCACACATTTAATAACTGGCCATTTTGGCCCCACCTTGACACCAAAGCCCTTACCCCAGGGATTATCAGATTTACAATTTTGGTAAGGGACTACCTGCTCTTTTCAAATAGCAATTTAATTTTAAATTATTATCAATAGTCCTAAAGAGGATGTTATTTAAAAGTTTTGTACATAAACTCTATATACCAAGTTTTCCCCCGCCCTTGGGTCAGAACTTCTACCTTGGGGATTATGAAAGTTATAATTGTGGTAAAGGGCTTCCTGTTCTACATCACTATGGGGATTTAGTTTTGATAAATTTAGAAAAGAATTAGAATGGTGGTTATCAAGAAGGTGTTAAAATGTTCAATTGGGACAGACAATACACGCGACAACGGACGCAGTCCAAATGAAATAGGTCATTTTAATGACTCAAATTACCTAAGATCTTCTCTTCTTCCACACATGTGATCCCATGGGGATCCGGGTAAGAATAGGTCCCCGGTACCCCATGCCTGTCGTAAGAGGCGACTAAATGGGTCGGTCATTCGGGGGAGATCGCAAAAACCGAGGTCCCGTGTCACAGTAGATGTCACACGATAAAGCTCCTTCCTTGCCCAGAGATCGTAAGATCCGAGAATAGGTCTAAATCTTGCAGCCCTTCACCAGTAATTGTGACTTCTCCATATAAGTTTAAGATCCTCGAGAGGGACGTTTAACAATGTTCAATGAATTAATACATCCACACACGAGAGAAAACCCTACTGCATGCTTATGATGATCATGAAGTCCTTTAGTCCTTTAACCAACATTTTGAAAATAATGGCTCCTTGGCCAGATGTTAATTATCAAGGGTGAGGCAAATATGGTCATATATATAATAATAATCTACCATTACACAAATAATCCAACATTAAGTACCCCTTTTCGTAGACAACAAGAAGACCACTGGTTCAGTACCCAAGGCACTGCATTTCCATATGGATAAATGATGTCACGTTTGATTCACGTTTACCTTACATCGACAGACAATTAGGTTCACATCATATTCGTACAAAACTTTACTCTGTACCATTCAAAGTTTTACGTATGTTACTTGAAGAAGCCACAACTAGTCTATACTTGGATTTTTCAACACCTGAATATAGACTGAACTCTAACATTATGGATGTTGACAATCACATGTTCTTTAAACCAGCACGGGTCGTGGATACTATGCCTTACGAATCATGGCGCCAGTTCCTTAAGCTCAAATTTACAAACAAACGAATATATGCCGTCAACATAAACAACACTCCTGGTCATAAAAGGGTTCAATCGTGTATTCCAACTTATTTCAAGTTCAAGTCTACACCCTGTATTTCCTACACCTATACTTCTACTATTGCTTCCAAACTTTGTAAGTATAAACTAACCTTGCAGTGCCTAGATATAGACCATCCTATACTTAATCCACAAACGTGTTTTGTTCATCATCTTCTTTTAACTATAGTCCAGCTGGACATGTCATTGCTGGTGATGTTGATATAGTTGAAAATGAGGACCTCAAATCACTTATTCTAAAGGGTCCTAAATACAGAGAACCTCGGTCTTTCAATTGGCGACAGAATTTCATTTCTACAATGGATTATGTCGAAGATGATCCCAGACGATGGGCTTACAATGAAAAAAACTTAATACATTGTCAGAATGGGGTAAATGCATAATAGGGATATTAAAATCCCGCACCATACATATTAAAACAAAAGTACGTACCATCTATCATTCTGTGCTTAGTAAAGCAGAAGTGATAAAAGAATTAAACATGTAACATGAGGGATATGTTTTGGTTCCAGCTGTCAACTGTATTTTTAACGATTTGGCAATACTTCCATATTTGGTAATCATATTTATAACTGTTCGTTATCTTCACATTTCATAGTAAA
Organism: Ostrea edulis; assembly: GCF_947568905.1. NCBI lineage: Eukaryota > Metazoa > Mollusca > Bivalvia > Ostreida > Ostreidae > Ostrea > Ostrea edulis. The sequence continues at coordinate 31,690,370 of NC_079170.1, forward strand.
GATATGTTCAACCGAGAAAAGATTATTTCAGACATGTGTGAGAAAAACTAAATACACGATTGTGATATCCATGAAAATATCAACCTAAATTTTGGAATGAATGGCTCCTGACCTAGGGATTTAGGCTCTCCAGAGAAAGTGTATTAAATTGTAGGAAATGATAGTAAAAATATCTTCAATCGTAGAAAATCCTCCATACTTTCAGACACGTATGCATGAGGAAGAATTAAAAGAAATGTGAAGGTAACCACAATGATCAATCGAATAACTTATATAAGCAATACAAAATAGAGAGATGGGGAAACACGGACTCTTGGATATACCAAAGGTGGGAACAGGTGCATAGGAGGAGTAAACATCTCCTATGGACCGGTCACACTCGCCATGGGCCCAATATCTTGATCAGGTAAACGGAGTCTTCCGTAGTCAAGTTTAGTGTGTCTAGAACGACTTAACAATCGGTATGAAGAAGGCAGACAGCATATTACCCAATGATAGATTGTACTGGTAAACTAGATAATTATAACAATTAAATTTGGAAAATGCTTACTTTAAACGAGACTATTGAAACCCTTGTACCATTAACTAGTTTGTTAGTAGCCTGCGTCGATTTGAAAACTGATCATACGTAGAACAAGGTCTTGCATATCGTTTCATTTGAGAGATATAGACACCATATGCAGGTGATGATGTAATATTGCTACATAAATATGGGAAATTGACGATGGAGAAGCTGAAATTATCCCGCTTATCATAGTTTGTCGTTTATATAAATTTTCAATCAGATATGCAAGTTAGCAGAAGTGGACTACTCTGTGGTGTCTTTTATCTCGAGTTCAGAGGGATACATCGAATGGACATATGAATGAAAATTATTATCGTTAATAGATAAAACGTGGTATATACATGCGTGCATCTAAATGTCCCAATGAAGGCCACATCCAGATATCTTGGGTTTTTTTCCTCACTTACAAGCTTTTGAATAAATTATGTTTCTTCAGAATATAGATTATCTAAATGAATATTCTAATTTTGTGTTAATCCATGAAGATGAAATTAGCCCATAAAACAAACCTGTCAATAGTATTTCTGGTAATGATGAGAGATCATACGAAGCATAGGGGATTTGAATGTTCTCTTCTCATATTGTATTTTCTTATGTACAATACTTATTGTTTCACTTGTTTCCCGATTTTCTACATGTATTTATACTGTAACATTAAAAATCCTATTAATGTTTTATGTTCACAGCTAGATTTGTCTCGCCGGAAAGAAACCAAGGTATGTAGAAAAATGAAATGAACAGCCTTATTTATCATACTGATATTTCAAGCTTTCCCTTTCCAATTTCCGTTTTACTCCACATTATTTAATGAAATATAGAACTCATCCAACTAAAACATGAAATTCAAAGGAACAGAGCGTTCTATATATACGTGTAAAACATTGATATGACGTCACCATTGTTCTTTTTATGCTTTCATTGCTTGAAATGCTAGGGACAATCCAAAGAGTTACCTGTAAACGTCGACTAACTTATAGAATATATCTGTTATTAAAAACAATGGACTTTTTTTCGACGGCAACACTTATAATTCGTTTTTTTTTTTAATGTTCACAGCTAGATTTGTCTCGCTAGAAAGAAACCAAGGTATGTAGAAAAGCGAAATGTACTGCATTACTGACCATATTAATATGTCAAGCTTTCTCTCTCACATTTCCGTTTTAGTCCAAATTATTTGATGAAATATAGAACTCATCCGAATAAAACATGAAAATCAAAGAAACAGAGCACTCTATATATACATCTGAATGGTATATTTTCCATAGGATATTGATCATTATCAGCACTTGTTCATTTTATAGCCATAATTGTGAAAATATAGCAAACGTGCAGGAGTTTCTTCAACAGTCTCGTTTAAAGTCAGCATTTTGCAAATTCTATTGTCGTTATACCGATCTATTTTGCCGATGCTGTCTGACTTGTTTCATACCGATCGTGAGGCCCTTCTTGGCACACTGATTTTGAGTGCGGGTAACTCCGTTTGCCTGTTCAAGATATAAGACTCACGGCGAGTGTGATTGGTCTACAGTGGAAGCTTACTCCTCCTAGGAACCTGATCCCACCTCTGGTATATACAGGGATTCGTGTTTGCCCAACTCTCTGCTTTGTATTGCTTATGGGAGTTATGAGATTGATCACTGTTCGTTATCTTCACCTTTCCTTCGCTAAAAAAAATCAAACTTGGTTGTTAAATGTATGAAGTATGAAAATCAGTTGTATGACATATTGATTACGTTGCACAAACATTAGTTAGTCCACCTGACATTTTATGTTTAGTAAATGGAAAGATAACTTCCTCTTAAACTTAGCTAACTTTTAAGCAAACGTTTTTATTACTTTAGTTGAAGGCCTCAGAGTGTATTGAAAGTACTACTTTCGTATGCTAAAAGTGGATTGAGAATGGAATCTGAAAAGGCATTCTTAATTTTACAATTATATCAAGTGCATAATGATAACCCCTGCAAACTAGATGTGTTTGTGAAACACAAATGCCCCCGATAATGGCCAATTCCGAAGATGGCCAAGGTCACAATAACAAATATCTTGATACTAGTAGAAAGATCTTGTCACAAGAAATGCTTTAGTGCAATATTAAAGCTCTAATATTTGCCATTTAGAAGTTATGCCTAATGTCAATTTTTTTAAAAGTAGGTCAAATGTCAAGGTCAAAAGGTTTAGTACCAACGGAAAGGTTTTGTCAGAAGCAATGCTCATATGAAATATCAAAGCTCTATCACTTACTGTTCAAAAGTTATTAGCAAGGTTAAAGTTTTTAAAAAGTAGGTCAAAGTCCAAGGTCAAGGTCACGGGATCAAAAATGTTGATACCCACGGAAAGGTCTTGTCAGAAGGAATACCCATGTGGAATATCAAAGCTCTAGCACTTGCTGTTCAAAAGTTATTAGTAAGGTTAAAGTTTCAGACAGAATGATGGAATTACAGAATGACAGACAGGACAAAAACAATATGCCCCCGATCTTCGATCTCGGAGGCATAAAAAGTCATCACCATTTCTCTGGTTAATGTCCTTCCATTTATGTTTGTCTCTAATCCAAAGCTTTATATTGATGTTATAACAATAACAGTCGATATTTGGCAGAGTTTTTGCTAATGTACTGGACATATCTAATTACCCTAATTCAAGTCTATAAGTTCAATGGTGAAAATATGTAACATACATCCGTATTGACCACAAATTCTTAGTGCAGGAATATACCGTCAAAACGTTCAAGAAAGGTTTGACTGATACACTCTGTAATATTTGCTGTGCTCAGGTCACTATTAAGCTCACTGCACTCACGTAATAAGATAGTAAACACAGAGACCTAAGATCGAAAATAATAGGGGCACTTACCTTAGCTCAATACCATGAAAAATTGTGATAGAGCACATCCATATACAATAATGTCTTTGAGATATTAAAAATATCAAGTCGGAAGCAAGACAAAACACCCTGGAACCTTATTTCTAAATCTTATGATGTACCTACCCCTGGTCTAGAGTATCATATCCCGGGGTTAACAAAATAATGTCGAGTCTTAGATTCCCCGTGTTTTAACTAATACTCTTTTCCTTTATTTGTGTTTGCCCTTGATTTTTCAAATTAAAGATCATGGTTCGAGTCATACTTCAATCTTGGCCACGTCAAACTACTACTCGCCCCTTCACTAAATGCTTAGAATTGAAAAGTAAAATTGTCATTCATTCAGATATGACCTTGAAACCGAGGTCATGTGTCAACGGAAGGGGATTGGTACGGTACAATCTTTTAGTACTTCTTGCTTGTTGTATGGTGCAACTATACAGGACGACCCTTAGGATGAGATTGCAAAAACCAAGGCCCCGTGTCACAGCAAGTGTGGCAGGATAAAGATCCTTCTTTGCTCAAAGGTCGTAAACACCGAGCATTAGTCTAGATTTATTGGGATGGTCCTTCGGATGAGATCACAAAAACCGAGGCCTCTTGTCAAAGCAGTTGTATCACGATAAAGACCACGTCCTGCCCTGCTCAATGGCTGTCAGCGACGATCGTAGGCCTAAATTCCAAAGCTCTTCACGGGCAATGTTGACACCTCAAACTGAGGGATAAATTATCTTGAGGGACTTGCAACGAGAGACAATAAATCCGTCCTCTGATGACAGAGTGTAAATAGTTACTTGAAATTTGTCGAAACCACCTAAAGTCTCGGGTGATGTATCCCTACCGTCCCATAGTAGACAATAACAGTCCTAGAGTTCTTCTACCAGGGTTCCTTTTGTCCTTCCATTCAACCATTAGAGCAAGAGAGGCTATCCTTAAACGTTTGTTTGTGTCGAAGAAACTCTAAGAGTTCATGCATACTAACTTAGGTCCTAAGTTACAATGGTGAAATGTTTTGATTGCGTGAGATTCTTCAGATCTTATAAAAGGAGCATATGTTTCATTATGAAATATTGTATTCTGGTTTGAAGTCTGCATTTTATAAATTCTATTGTCGTTATAAAGATGTTCATTTCGAGTAAGTTAACTTCCTGGACATGATCATTTTAATAGAATCATAAACATGAAGATAAGTAACAGTGATCAATCTCGTGAATTTGATTCTTAAACCTTGATATACAATGTGATGATCGTCCACTTCTGCTTCATACTTAGATACTTTATTGAAAGTAGACATTAACGGCAAACTGACAACTCACATGTATGACAAACGGGATTATTTCAGCTTCTCCATCGTCAACTTCCCATATTTATGTAGCAATATTCCATTATCACCTGCATATGGTGTTTATATATCTCAACTGATTCGATATGCAAAAGCTTGTTCTGCGGATAGTCAGTTTTTAAACCGAGGTAAGCTACTGACAAACAAGTTGATGGTACAGGTGTTTCAACAGTCTCGATTGAAGTCAGCATTTCGCAAATTCTATGGTCGTTATAACGATCTAGTTCGTCAATACAACCTATCATTGGGTCAAATGCTGTCTGACGTATTTCATACCGATTGTTAAGTCGTTCTTGGCACACTAATTTTGACTGCGGAAAACACCGTTTACGGGCTCACCGGGCTCACGGTGAGTGTGACCGGTCAACAGGGGATGCTTACTCCTCCTAGGCACCTGATCCCACCTCTGGTGTGTCCATGGGTCCGTGTTTGCCCACCTATCTATTTTGTATTGCTTATAGGAGGTATGAGACTGATCACTGTTCATTATATTCACCTTGCATCACATCCGTTTATCTTTATTAAATACACCCAATCATTTGCATTTTAGAATTGTTTTAGATCGTAGTACTTTAATGATCTAATATATTGGTCCAAGGTATATTACTTTCAAAACTCTGACAATGAAATGTGTAGTGAATATCATTTGTTTCCATCCTTTCATTACAAATCAATAAAAATAATGCAAATTGGTCATACATATGAAATTCCTGAATATTTTCTAAATTTGTGAAATGAAGTAAGTATCTTTCCCTTTAAGATGGGTTTCAAATTAAATATTCTTTTCCATGAGATCTTTAAGTCCTTACTGAAATCCAAACCCGCTCAGTTTTCCCAAATAAGAAAGTAAAGTATGCCCTTCGAGGTATACAACATCCTCACGATGCGAAGACATGGCCCCTCCTCCCTTGGCTCTGGAAATATCAAGACCAAATCTAGGAAACTTTATTGACGGGTTTTTTGGTCTTCTTTAACTGCCCCCTACCTACTACGAGCCGTTGTCCCTTGAGACGGATTAACCAACCGACACTCACTAAATGATATAAGGTCATCATAAATCAGTACTACGACACTCCGTGACGGAATATCATAAAAGCTGGTAGCTCCTTCTTATACAAAGGTTTGTGGTTGAGAGGGAAAAATCTCGCCCCATCAGACGTCGGAATTCCGACCGTGCAACACACAAATTGAGACGGACCATAGATATATCGACGACGTTTTATCTATTAACAATAATAATTTTCATTCATATGTCGATTCGATATATCCCAACTCAAAATAAAAGACACCCACAGAGTCGTCCACTTCTGCTTAATACTTACACATTTTTTGAGAGTAGATATTAATGGTAAACTAACAACTCAATTGTATGCCAAACGGGATTTATGTAGCAACATTACATCATCACCAACATATGGTGTTTATAGCTCTCAAACGATTCGATATGCAAGAGATTGTTCTACGTATGATCATATTTCAAATCGAGTCAGGCTACTAACAAACTAGTTGATGGTACAGGGGTTTCAACTTCTCGAAGAAGCATTTTGCAAACTATATGGTCGTTAAAAATAGTTTGCCAATACAATTTATCGTTGGGTCAAATGTTGTCTGTCTTCTTTCATACCGATTGTTAGGTCGTTCTATGCACATTGATTTTAAATACGGATGACTTCGTTTATCTGATCAAGATATAGGGTTCACGGTGAGTGTGACCGATAGACAGGGGATGCTAACTCCTCCTAGGCACCCAATTCCACCTCTGGTGTGTCCAGGGATCCGTGTTTGCCCAACTCTCTATTTTGTATTGCTTATAGGAGTTACGAGATTGATCGTTGTCGTTATTTTCTCTTTCATTCAATTTATAGGAGTTATGAGTTTGTTCACTGTTTGTGAGCTTCACCTTTCACCAACCCCAACCCCGAGACCCCCCCCCCCCCCACACACACACAAACAGAGAGAGAGAGAGAGAGAGAGAGAGAGAGAGAGAGAGAGAGAGAGAGAGACTACCATTTGACAAATGTACTGCTTCACATCCGTCGGGCACCCCGCAGACAGAATTTCCACGAGTACAATAACCACTGCATCTTTTACCATGCTTGGGATATCCAAAATGATAACACAATGTCCCATGACAACGGCCTCCTTCATCACCATCCCCACATGATCCTTGTCAAAGCAGTAGGGGGTATTGCTACGTTAGTGTATATGTAAAACATTTATCGGAAGTTTCAAGACATTTATTTCTTACAGACATCTTCAAAAATTATATATTTTCTTCGGTTAATTTATATCCGAGACTAATCACATTTACGATTAATACAAAATTAATTTCTATACATACAGCCAAGGTATATAACAGTGTATTCACATGACATAATGCAGTACCTAAGCAGTTGCTATCAGGAAAATAAAAACGCTCTTTCTATACATATAGTAATTACACGGTTGCTAATAGCGTAGGAGATTGAATTTGAGCGGGCGAGTTTGAGAGATTTGAACATGAAGTTTTCAGGTTCAAACAAAACATGCAGGCAACAATCACCACAATGAAAACCGAACACTAATCCGTTTTAGTTTTAAAATCCTCCATTCTTTCTGAATTTTCAATTCTGTTGACTGCGTTACATATATGTAATTATGCGTTATTAAGACCACACCCTTTTTGCAAAACGTACATGTATTATTAATGAACGACTACTCCATCTCTCCAACTTAATTTACCCCCTGTTTTTTAAAGTACTTCGTACATTAATCAACGAAACTAGTCCGCCTTCCGTATGTGTGAATTCATGTAACGCTGTAATGCGGAATTGTACCTACTGCTAGATGATAACATTAGGCTTTAGCGAAAAGGTCATTCACAGGATTTATGGCCGATAAGTCGTCAAAGTGCATTAAGGGAAAAGAGTACCAATTCATTTCCCATAGACCTCAATACTAAGCGTTGCCCCTCTCACTAATTAACTATATTAATTTTAAACAAATGACCGCAAACATTTCAAAGTTCATTCCAATTGCTGATAAAAAAACGACAAAAATTATATCGGGTTTCGTTACTTTTATAGGCCATATTGCAATCTTTTTACAACATATAGCAATCTACAGTAAATTACACCCTTGATTTTAAGCACACCCCTACTCTCCTCAGTCATTTCCCGATTTTGTGCGATAATTTTTCATCCTGACAATTAATCTGAACCTCTATACTATTTCTTTCGATTCCATATAATTTCACTCTTGATATTGACCAATCACACAACACCTAGACAATTATACATCCGCTCAATCTTGAGTAAACTGCGTCCGGGTTACGGACGCGGGGGTTTGGTACTCTCATTCCATTAAAGGACACATCTCGTGTTTTCAAAGTATACAAAATTACATGCATTTTGTCTTCCTTATGCTTGTAGTAATTAATTCTGATAGTTCGTTCGCCGAAATATTTCGATGATTAACCACAATAAGCCCCGATTTCAAAAAAGTCTAGTTAATTTGTTAGGTAGTCACATGGATCAGTGACTTCACATGCGCTCTTCTTCGATCAACTGATTGTGAGGGGCCTAGTTCGATCATTAACCATAGTAGTTGTCTAGTTGACTTCCGAAACTTCATTTTGCATGCCTAGCTTGCTTCCAGGCCTTCAGTGCGCATGTCTAGTTACTAAGGTTCAACCATTCTGGCCTAGTTCGATTATCAAGTATTTTACTAGAGTTGAACCAAAGTACGATCGAACTGTCTTTGGTCGAAACCGGAAGGGGTGTCACTGCGCATGTCTGGTTTACCATACAACAACCTATGTTTGCAGAGTGGTTGAACTTTAGTAACCAGACAAGCGCACTGATGGCCCGGAAACAAGCTATGCATGCGCAATGAAGTTTCGGAAGTCAAAACAACTAGTAGTTACTATAGTTGATGATCGAAGTAGGCCAAAGTAGTGTGAGATATTATCAAAACTCAGCTTTTATGGGCCTAATTTATTCACCATGGACAACATTTAAAGCGATGTTGACAAATTTCCCGAGCTTTATGTTTTCACCACCAGTGCATACACATGGTGATGTAAATACTCAAAATATGGCGAGGAAAGCGAGTATGAAATTGGCGAGTAAAAATGTTTATATTGGTCGCTGTCTCTACACTATTTGATAATGTTTTTCATTTATACATCTGTAATTGCCGCTGAAACACACACACAAATCAATAAAACTAATCAAATTTGAAGTGGAAATCACAATATTTCATTTTAATATTTTATTGCAATAGAGCAATCTTATCATTTTTGAATTGTGATCTGCACGTCGTTAGGAAGTGGGAGCACGGCGTCGTATTGACGCACTCAAATTATTACAAATTCAATGAGAAATAATTTCATAATTCATTTTAAAGTTTGGAAATACAATATTCTATTATTTATAATTAAAAGTTCAATTATGTTGTATCTTTAAAGTTTTGTAAATCTACCAGTTGGTAGAAACCGGTAGCAAAGCTATGTTGTTACAAGGTGAAGGTCAGTTGATCCGAGTGTGTATTGAATTTGAAGATCAGAACAGAATTATGTATATATGCTGTAGGTCTAGCAGTGCTTTGCTACGATGTATCCATTTTCTCGCAGTTCATGTTGGTCTCTGTCCAAGCAGTGTTTGAAAAGGTGACTGGGTGTTTTTTTAAGGTAAACTTGTTGCTCCAACAAACAATTTTACCCATGTTTTTTTATACCTCCCTTCGAAAATTGAAAAACACTTAGTCTAAATTCTCTCTACCAACAACTACTACACCCTTACATTGCACAAAACACCTAAATGCAATCTTATTTGCATGCCGTTAACGTGATAATTGGGGTTTTTTTGTCAATTAAGTCTAATCTGTTTATGAAATGGCTAATAGATGTTTTCAAACCTGACGACGCATATGACGTCACATATAATGGCGCGTAAAATAGCGAAAGTAAAGATGCATATCGCAATATTTGAATTTCATGGCTTTCAAACTCAAAAACTTCGCAAAATATTTCATAAATACACATGTAAAGTAGTTTTAGGCGTGTAAATGATTAATTTTGCTGAAAAAATGAAAAGGTTTAGAGGCATGCGTTGTGTTCCTTAAGACTTACACACCGCACTGCCTCCGTGTGATAGCAGCCATGAGGTGATGTCGGTTTCCAAGTTTGTGTCGGAGCATCGAAGCGAGGCGTCGTTGAAAACCTTTTACAGAAATTTATCGAGTCAACAGAAGCGTTCAGTGAGCTCATGTTTTTGTCAACAATTACAAATCGAAATTAAAATCGTCTCTTTCCTTCGTGTACTTCCACATTTTCTGCGATGTCAGTTCTTTCCGGAGATTCATTTGAGGTGCGTCCTCTGTCCTGTCTATAAATGATTTGCCTATCCTTACGACTGCCGTCCTGTTCTTAATGTTCCTCTACCTCAATCTTCTGTTAACTCTATAATGTCCACAGAATATCTTTCAAAGTCGGTCTTCAACATCTCCGTCTTCAACTTTCAAAAGTGAAAGCGCCTCACAACTGCTAACGTTACGCACCCCCACCCCGCCCAGTAAGTTGTTTTTGTTCATTTTTTTCCAAAATTAGACATAAGGAAGAATTTTCCATTATATACTCCCGATTTAATGTATATGTATTTGTTGATATTCTTGCTTTTTAACGTCTTAATAATTAAAACAGTTCTTCATTTGATGGAACTTTGTTTTGTGTTTTCTTCAATTTGAACGATTGGTATAGCGTTATGTAGGTCAACAATGTGAAATGTATGGAAACGTGTTGTTAACATAATACAGCAATGGTTATCGATCAAAAATGTAAATATAAGAAATAATATATCATTTAAAAATATTTATCGGGATAAGAATACGGGTTGATCACGTGATTAAAATCCATAAAGCCCGAAGGGCTTTCAAATATGGAAAATTTAATCACGTACCAACCCGTATTTATATCCCGATAAATATTTCAAAATGATACCTTATTTCATAAATAAATAAGATAAATAAGTACCCGGTTTTTCTTTTAGTTCGTATTTTTGAAACGCTTTAAACGACTATTACATGGTACAGGTGTGCATGTACAATTAAAAAAACCCAACGATGACAGCAGAGTCGCGCCCAAGGGAGCAGGTTTTTGGGAGATGCAACACCCTTACACCCTTTTAAAGCTTCATCTTCTAAATGTGTGAAATACAATGTCCCCGAGAATGTTTCCTGTCAAAACACGAATGATACACGAAATCACAAGGGCGTCGGCAAAGGGGCGGCAGGGACGGCGGTCTCCGCCCCAATAATTTTGCAATAAATAAATTAATTAATTGAAAGAAATTAATAAAAAGAAAATAGAAAATTAAAAGATTTGTAACGGCGATACCATCTACTCATTGGAGCGGCAAGTATAGCGGCGATCTATAGTCAATGGAGCAACAAGTGTGAAAGCGATTGTTTACACAGACGCAAAGTGGGATGCACATGCATGTATGTATACCTGTACCTGGCCGCAGGTGGGTGTAAACAATATAAAGGATTTCAAAATCTAATTAGGGGCTTCATTGCTGTAAGTGCGGGTGTGCTACGAATTGTTCATTGGTCGATCGATGTTTGGAAGCTTTAATGATTCTAGGTTGTAAGTCATTAGAGAATTATCGAACAATATTACTATGAGCATATAAATCAAATTTCAAATGGATTCTATACCATGGCATCTATCGGCTTCTGTACTTGGTGTACAAGGCACAAGTAATTTTATCCCACTCAATGGACATTTTCAATCAAAGTTTTTTTTATTCATGACAAAAATATTCAAGAATCCTATTTAAAGCGCTAAGCATAGAGTGCTTTTTATCGCTACATTTGTACTTTCCGTATAACTGCCATCTATCGGCCGATATGTCGTCCGGACAGTATTCAATTCATTTCGACTCAATTATTTATTCATATCACCAAACATGTTGTATACATAAAGTCAACATACATAATGAACCAAAAATAACATAACTAACAAAATATGACAAAATAAACAGTCGCCTAAAATAATTTCAAAATTTAAATTATTTGCGATTACACGTCGGCCTATGTTATCACTTTGAAGCAGTAGACTACTTCTTATGGAAAGCCATAGGGGACCCCCAGGTCATGTTCTATATATTTCATTGTAAATCAATCCTCGTCGGCCAGGATATGTTATCCTGGCCAAGTCAGGATTCATAGCCCTTCATTATTAGGTCAGTGTGCTTAACATGAATATATGTGGCACTTGTTATATGGTATCTGGAATTAATGTGTGTATTTTGCTTTTTTTGTTCAGTTGTTTTTCTTTCTTTCTTGCTTGACAAATACATCAAGATATAGATTAGTTTCATTTTAATTGTATTCTAAAAATATGTCATGCACTTTTAAATCAGAACACAGTAGTGGGTTATCTATTAGATATATAGTGTTGTGAGTGATAAATTTGAAAGTTTCCAATCATTTCTAAATGCATTTGGTCAGCGTACGACGTGCGTTAACAATTGAACACTTTTAACTGCCGATAACTACCAATTCTTTTAAAATTTTCAAACACTGCCAAAACTTCACCAATTTACAAAAAAAAATTCCTTCTCTTAAAACCTCACAACTGTAACATGTAAGAATAACCAATTGCATAGTCGTGTAGAGCATGAAGGCCTTTACCAAAATTGTAAATTTGATCTTCGGAATAGATATTCTGACTCTAGGATGGGATATGTTGTAGTTTTCTTAGTAATACATGTATTTAATAAAGGCACTACAGAGCCGTTACGGTTTTACGAATGCTTTATTTACACTATGTACATGTTAATAGTAAGACAAGCAAACTCAGAATGAATATTAGAGTGCTAAGGCATGGCATTATCAAATTACAAGTATGAATGAAATATCAGCATTTTCCCAGGCTAAAACTGCAAGGCCAGCAAACACGCGCGGTCCCCAACGGAAACACCTGTCAGATTCAATAAACAGTTTATATCATTACACCTTCCCTTTGAGATTAGAATTTACGGTAAACAAATATATGCCTTAGCAAACACAATTAATTTTACAATTATTTTTTTTCTGAAATAATTTGAGGTAAGAGGTTCAAGCACATAACCTACCGTTGGAGTGTTGTCTTTACCACAACCTCTTACAAGATAATATATCAATGATTACACAGGAATACATTGAATATATAATTATATAAATCCTATATATATGAGTCTGATACACCATAAAGTTTTTTACATTACAAAGTCTGAGAATTTTTCAGGCACCTTTATTGTTCTGCCACTGCGCGTTTTCTGCACGTGCTCGATATCGTTCTGCGCATTGTCATTCACTGCAGCGTTATCGCTTTCGATCTCGGTGTTATTTCCTTCCCCAGATTTGTCAGTTTCGCTGTTTTTCATCAGATGTCTTTGATTTCTACGGTATTCAACTCCTTCGGATTCTACGACATATGATCGTGGTTCCGGACATTTCTGTACAATTACTCCTTCCTTCCATGGTTTATTTTCTGATTGAATGTTAACGTTGTCTCCCACTTTCAGATTGGGTAGTTCGCGTGCATTACGGTCATAATAAATTTTTTGTTGATTCTGCTTGTTGACAAGAGCAGTCCGAATTTTACGGGTCTTGATATGTGGTTTCAGTAATGCCTCGTGCGTCGGTAATATGGATCTCGTCCTGCGTCCGAACAGAAGTTGAGTAGGAGTTCCTACCCCGTCGATCGGTGTGTTACGTATTTCTAATAATGCGAGGTTTGGATCCGTTTGAGCTTCATTTGATTTTTTCAGGAGGTTTTTTACAGTTTGGACTGTACGCTCCGCCATGCCATTACTCTGTGGGTAATGCGGGGACGATGTTGTGTGCTTGAATCCATATTCAGTAGCAAATTTCCTGAATTCGTCACTGACGAGATTCGGTGCATTGTCGCTGATCAGTTCCTCGGGTATCCCGTGGCGAGCAAATATTGGTTTTAATTTTTTGATGATACTGGAGCTGGTTGTGCTCTGCAGTTCACATATTTCAAAGAATTTTGAAAAGTAGTCCACAACAGTAAGAAACGATTTTCTGTTTAGCTCAAACAAGTCGAGTCCAAGTTTCTGCCATGGCCTAAGTGGTACTGGATGAGGTTTTAGAGGTTGTTTGGGTTGTCTCCTTTGGTATTTATTGCACACTCTGCACTCTGCAACTTTCTTATCTATGTCCGAATTAATTCCTACCCAAAACACAACTTCTCTGGCTCGACGTTTGCATTTTTCGGCTCCCATATGTCCATAATGCAATTGATTCAGGATGTCGCTTCTGAGTTTCGAGGGTATAATTAGTCTGCGACCCTTTGTGACAATCCCGTTGTAAAGACTGAGATCCTCTCTAAAATTCCAGTATTTCTTAACGAAATAGTTGCACTCTGTAATATCATCTGGCCAGCCTTCAAGAATTACTTTTTGTAAGGCATTTATTTCTTTATCTTTTGCAGACTCTATCGCCAATTCGTTTACCTTTTCGTCCGATATCGGCAAGTAACGAACAGCAAACACTTCAAATTCATCCTTGTCACTTTGACTTGATTCTGACTCAGTCGCACGGCTTAAGGTATCCGCTATGTACAGATATTTCCCTGGTTTGTATTTGACATTCAGGTCGTACGGCTGTACTTTAATCATCATACGTTGAATGCGCGGTGGCGCCGATGACAATGTTTTCTTGAACAAACTCTCAAGGGGTTTGTGGTCAGATTCTACATGGATGTTTTGTCCATAGATGTATTGGTGAAATTTCTTGCAAGCGAACACAATTGCTAGCAGTTCCTTTTCTATCTGTGCGTAATTTCGTTCCGATTTGTTTAATGATCTAGAAGCATAGGCAACTGGCTGTCCATTTTGTAAAATGCAGGCTCCTAGTCCTGTTGATGACGCGTCTACAGAGAGTGTGATGTCTTCGTCCGGATTAAAGTACTTTAGTACTGGAGCACTGATGAGCACGGACTTCAGCTGATCAAAACTTTGTTGTTGTTTTTCATGCCAGTGCCATGCAACGGTTTTTTCAAGTAACTCCCTCAAAGGCTCTGTGATCGTGGCTTGGTTTTGAATAAATTTTCCTATGTAATTTACCATTCCCAAAAATCTCTGCAATTCTTTTACATTTGTAGGCTCTGGGAATTCACTTATGGCTTTGATTCTGTCATTACAAGTTTTTAGTCCATCTTCTCCGAAAATGTGACCCATATATTTAACTTCATTCATCTGTATTTTACACTTCTTCTTGTTCAATTTTATTTTCTCATGACGCACTGCCTTTAAAACTCTCTCGAGTCTTTCATTATGCTGTTGTACAGATTTACCCCATATAAGAATGTCATCCATTATGACATCACATCCTTCAATTTTTTCAAAGATTTGAGACATCCTTTTTTGGAATACTTCTGGCGCAGATGAAATTCCAAATGGCATTCGTTTGTAGCGATACCTCCCAAACGGAGTATTAAATGTTGTTAGCTTTGAACTTTCCTGGTCAAGTACTATACCCCAGAATCCAGAGGAGGCGTCCAAAGTACTGAATACTTTGGCCCCTGCAAGCTGATGTGTGATGTCATCTACGGTTTTCATAGGATAGTGTTCTCGTTTAATAGCTTTGTTAAGATCACGGGGATCCAGACAAATCCTCACTCTGTTTGGTTTCTCTACTATAACCAATGAGTTTACCCATTCAGAGGGCTCGTTGACTTTTTCTATGACGTTTAATGATTCCATTCTGTCCAGTTCTTCTTTTAATTTGTCGCGCATTTTGAAGGATACTTTTCTCGGTGCATGAACAACTGGTGGAACATTTTTGTCGATATGAATATGATGTTTGCCTTTCATGCATCCTATGCCCTCAAACACATCTGAGAAATCTCGAAAAATTTCTTCTGCGGTCTTAGATTCACTTACTGTTTCAATAAGTTTCAGGATGTTCATTTCCTCACATGACGCTAATCCTATAATGGGATCCACCTTTCCAGGTACAACGTAAAACTGCAGCGCAATAATATTTATTCTTGTGCTGTACTGTGCACCGAATTTTGCCATCTATCTTTAACTTGTGGCCCGTATATGATATAAGTCTTGAACTTGCTTTAGACTGCTGTAATTTCGTTATTCCCAATTTATCGCACATGTTCTTTGGAATAATGTTACACTGAGCACCTGTGTCTATTTTGAACTTTACATTTGTATTTTCTACTTTCAGTGTCGTAGTCCACTTTCTTCGGGTGTCATGTGTATCTTCTACAGTTTCTATTCCGAATTCACTGTCGGAATCTGATTCTGGGTCAACTCCATGAATTTTCTTGCTTTTTGTCTTCTTAGATCGGCACATTTTTGCGTAGTGATTCGGTTTTCCGCATTCGTGACATGTTTGTCCGTAAGCTGGGCATTTTTTCAAAGCATGTGATTTTCCACATTTTTTACAATTCTGGATATGTTTTATTTCGGTTTTATTTGTTGCTCCAAATTTCTTCCCACCTCTTTTCTGAACTGCATCGATTTTTTGTTCCGTGGATTTTGATTCCACAAATGTTTTCATTTGGTTGTCAGATGTTTCCGCCGCCCTGCAGACATCCATTGTTTTATCCAATGTGAGGTCGCATTCCCTCAGTAGTCTCCTCCTTACCGAGTCACTGGCGATTCCACAGACAATTCTGTCGCGAATTAAGGAATCATGTAAATCTCCAAATTCACACGATTTGGCTAGAATGCGTAATTCCGTCACATATGCATCTATTTTCTCACCGGGATTTTGACTCCATCTGTTAAAGATGTGTCGTTCATACGCCACATTTTTCTTCGGATTGCAGTATGCGGTAAATTTCTCAATAATTTTGGCAAGTTTTTTCTCATCCCCTGCCTCTGCCCAGGTGAATGTATTATATATTTCAAGCGCATCAGGTCCTATGATGTGCAAAAAGGTGTTGGCCTGGATTTCTTCGCCTTTTTTACCTATTTCTGACGCAGACAAATAAATTTGAAACTGCTGTTGAAAACGTCTCCAATTTTCTTTTAAATTCCCATGCAAAGTCAATGCACTCGGTGGCTGAAGTCTTTGGGCCATTGTTAATCCGATAATTAATCCAGTTTTACTTCTGACACCATGTTGTAGTTTTCTTAGTAATACATGTATTTAATAAAGGCACTACAGAGCCGTTACGGTTTTACGAATGCTTTATTTACACTATGTACATGTTAATAGTAAGACAAGCAAACTCAGAATGAATATTAGAGTGCTAAGGCATGGCATTATCAAATTACAAGTATGAATGAAATATCAGCATTTTCCCAGGCTAAAACTGCAAGGCCAGCAAACACGCGCGGTCCCCAACGGAAACACCTGTCAGATTCAATAAACAGTTTATATCATTACAGGATACATTATCTATGTGTAAATATTTCAACATCATCTTCTGCTATTGATACTAAATTCAGACTATAGATAAATATCTAGAAGGAACAGGTAGTCCTTTACCAAAATTGTAAACTCCAGGATCCCAGGGGTAGGGTTTTCATTCCCGGGTTGGGCCAATATTATTATAATGAC